>NC_048574.1:84987405-85044905 GCF_013265735.2 Oncorhynchus mykiss
TGAAACATAATAGAACACTGAGGAAGACAGAACTAGAATGTCTTAATGAAACATAATAGAACACTGAGGAAGACAGAACTAGAATGTCTTAATGAAACATAATAGAACACTGAGGAAGACAGAATGTCTTAATGAAACATAATAGAACACTGAGGAAGACAGAACTAGAATGTCTTAATGAAACATAATAGAACACAGAGGAAGACAGAATGTCTTAATGAAACATAATAGAACACTGAGAAAGACAGAATGTCTTAATGAAACATAATAGAACACTGAGGAAGACAGAATGTCTTAATGAAACATAATAGAACACTGAGGAAGACAGAACTAGAATGTCTTAATGAAACATAATAGAACACTGAGGAAGACAGAATGTCTTAATGAAACATAATAGAACACTGAGGAAGACAGAACTAGAATGTCTTAATGAAACATAATAGAACACAGAGCAAGACAGAACTAGAATGTTTTAATGAAACATAATAGAACACAGAGGAAGACAGAATGTCTTAATGAAACATAATAGAACACTGAGGAAGACAGAACTAGAATGTCTTAATGAAACATAATAGAACACAGAGCAAGACAGAACTAGAATGTTTTAATGAAACATAATAGAACACAGAGGAAGACAGAATGTCTTAATGAAACATAATAGAACACTGAGGAAGACAGAACTAGAATGTCTTAATGAAACATAATAGAACACTGAGCAAGACAGAACTAGAATGTCTTAATGAAACATAATAGAACACTGAGGAAGACAGAACTAGAATGTCTTAATGAAACATAATAGAACACTGAGGAAGACAGAACTAGAATGTCTTAATGAAACATAATAGAACACAGAGGAAGACAGAACTAGAATGTCTTAATGAAACATAATAGAACACTGAGGAAGACAGAATGTCTTATTGAAACATAATAGAACACAGAGGAAGACAGAATGTCTTATTGAAACATAATAGAACACTGAGGAAGACAGAACTAGAATGTCTTAATGAAACATAATAGAACACAGAGGAAGACAGAACTAGAATGTCTTAATGAAACATAATAGAACACCCATTATGTTAATGGGGGCCCAGAATCATTCCTGTTCAGGACACAACACATGATCAGATTCCTGCCCATAGTGGAGGTAGGTGTTCCCCTGGTGGACAGGGTACCTGGCCAGGAAGACTAAACAGAACATAAGGCCTTCTGGGAACATGGGGGGAACGTTGGTGGTACTCCGGCCAGAGCTAAACGTGATGGGGGACAGAAACCAAAAAAAGATTGAGAACCAATCTTGTAGGAGACATTTCACATAGCACCCATTCCCTTTACAGTGCACTACTTTTGACTATATAGGGAACAGGGTGCACTATATAGGGAATAGGGTGTACTATATAGGGAATATGGTGCCATTTGGGATGCAAACTACAAATAATTTTTATTTTACCTAACTAGGCAAGTCAGTTTAAGAACAAATCCTTATTTTCAATGACGGCCTAGGAACAGTAGGTTGTTCAGGGGCAGAATGACAGATCTGTACCTTATCAGCTAGGGGATTTGAACTTGCAACCTTTCGGCTACTAGTCCAACGCTCTAACCACTAGCCTACCCTGCCGCCCCACAATGCACTTGGGCTTTGGTCAAATGTAGTGCACCAAATATGGGAATAGTGTGAGGGAATAAGGGAATAGTGTGCCGTTTTCAGTCTTTCTCCTGTCCAGTCTTCTAGAAGTTCCGTAGCAGCCAGGTGGGAGCAGAGACTCCTGCCTGAGTAAAGTAGTTCCACCACCACGGCTTCTCCTGTCCCTCTGCTCCCATCCCCGGTTCCCTGGGTTCCCTGGGTTCCCTGGGTTCCCTGGGTTCTCCCGGCTCGGAGCGGCCGTAGCTCTGGAAGTGGTTGTAAGGGTCGAAGCGCTCATAAGTGTCCAGGGAGGAGCTGAGAAACAGGTGGTAGTCTGGTCCTACTGGCTGAACAGGGACCTGGAGGAGAGGAGAGAAATACATATCTTTAATGAGAGGTAGGGGAGGAGGGAGGAGGGGGGAGAGGGGAGGTTACTCAGGCCCAGAAGCCAGGATATGCATATAATTGGTAGTATGGAATAGAAAACACTTTGAAGTTTCTAAAACTGTTAAAATAATACACGAGAGTATAACACAAGTGTTATGGTAGCCGAAAATCCGAAGAAAAACACATCCAGAATTATTTTTTTTGAGATCCCATGCTCTTTCGATGAGTCCTATGTGTCCTATGAGTCCTATGTGATTCCAGCTCCCAAATTGCAATTCCTATGGCTTCCACTAGATGGCAACAGTCTTTGTCCCAAGGTTTCAGGCTTGTAAACATGAATGTTGAAGAAAGAATATGACTTTGAAAAGAGAGAGTCAGCTTTGAAAATCCAGTCTTGGGGCATCACGCCATAAAGAGGACGCTCACCAGCTTATTTTGTTTTCCTATTGAATATACTTCTTTCCGTATGAAATATTATAGTTAATTTACATTTGAGGAATAAACAGAAACGTAGTTTGACTTGTTTGAACAAAGTTAAGGTGTAGTTTTTCGGGTTTCTATCTTGGCCAGTTGAACGAGTGGATTACTGAAATCGATGGCGCTAAACTAAACTGACTTTTTTTGGGATATAAAGAAGGATTTTATCTAACAAAACGACCATTCCTGTTGTAGCTGGGACCATTTGGATTGCAAACAGAGGAAGATTTTCAGAAGTAGGTGATTTATTTAATCGCTGTTTGTGATTGAAAAATATGTTGTGGGGCGCCGTCCTCAAACAATGGCATGGTATGCTTTCACCGTAAAGCCTTTTGCAAATCTGAAAATGCAGTTAGATTAACAAGAATGTCAGCTTTTAACCGATATAAGATACTTGTATGTTCATAAATGTTTAATATTACAATTATTTATTTGAATTTACTTACCCTCCAATTTCACCGGATGTTGTTGACAGGTATCTCGCTCAAGGGACGCCTAGCATTATACCTCCGATATCATGACACTGACATCAACAACTCAGATATCATGACACTGACATCAACACCTCAGATATCATGACACTGACATCAACACCTCAGATATCATGACACTGACATCAACATAATACACCTCAGATATCATGACACTGACATCAACATATTACACCTCAGATATCATGACATTGACATCAACATAATATACCTCAGATATCATGACACTGACATCAACACCTCAGATATCATGACACTGACATCAACACCTCAGATATCATGACACTGACATCAACACCTCAGATATCATGACACTGACATCAACACCTCAGATATCATGACACTGACATCAACACCTCAGATATCATGACACTGACATCAACACCTCAGATATCATGACACTGACATCAACACCTCAGATATCATGACACTGACATCAACACCTCAGATATCATGACACTGACATCAACATATTACACCTCAGATATCATGACCCTTACATCAACACCTCAGATATCATGACACTGACATCAACATATTACACCTCAGATATCATGACCCTGACATCAACACCTCAGATATCATGACCCTGACATCAACACCTCAGATATCATGACACTGACAACAACACCTCAGACATCAACACCTCAGATATCATGACACTGACGTCAACATATTACAACTCAGATATCATGACACTGACATCAACACCTCAGATATCATGACACTGACATCAACACCTCAGATATCATGACACTGACAACAACACCTCAGATATCATGACACTGACAACAACACCTCAGACATCAACACCTCAGATATCATGACCCTGACATCAATATCGTATTTATGAAAACACTGATCCTGGCACAGAAACACCTCAGATATCATGACACTGACAACAACATATTACAACTCAGATATGACA
This sequence comes from Oncorhynchus mykiss, assembly GCF_013265735.2. Taxonomy (NCBI): domain Eukaryota; kingdom Metazoa; phylum Chordata; class Actinopteri; order Salmoniformes; family Salmonidae; genus Oncorhynchus; species Oncorhynchus mykiss. The sequence goes on from NC_048574.1 coordinate 84,991,310, forward strand.
CTGACATCAACACCTCAGATATCATGACACTGACATCAACATATTACACCTCAGATATAATGACCCTGACATCAACACCTCAGATATCATGACACTGACATCAACACCTCAGATATCATGACCCTGACATCAACACCTCAGATATCATGACACTGACATCAACACCTCAGATATCATGACCCTGACATCAACACCTCAGATATCATGACACTGACATCAACACCTCAGATATCATGACCCTGACATCAATATCGTATTTATGAAAACACTGATCCTGGCACAGAAACACCTCAGATATCATGACCCTGACATCAATATCATATTTCTGAAAACACTCATCCTGGCACAGAAACACCTCAGACATCATGACCCTGACATCAATATCATATTTCTGAAAACACTGATACTGGCACAGAAACACCTCAGATATCATGACCCTGACATCAATATCATATTTCTGAAAACACTCATCCTGGCACAGAAACACCTCAGACATCATGACCCTGACATCAATATCATATTTCTGAAAACACTGATACTGGCACAGAAACACCTCAGATATCATGACCCTGACATCAATATCATATTTCTGAAAACACTGATCCTGACACGGAAACACCTCAGATCACAGATAAACCTCTCACTTTACCTTTTTGAGCACGAAGTTGACCCGCCCAGCTTTTTCCATGTGAGCAGGCAGGTAAATTCTCTTGCTGACTTTGGAGTAACCTTTAGCTGATGCTGTTATGATGTGTGTTCCTGAGTTCATTAACCTCCAGTAATCACCTTCCTCCGCTAGAGAGAGAGAGAGAGGCAGGAGGAGGGAGGGGACAGGGAAGGAGACAGGGATGGAGGGAGGGGACAGGGAAGGAGACAGGGAGGGAGGGAGGGAGGGAGGGAGGGAGGGAGGGAGGGAGGGAGGGAGGGAGGGAGGGAGGGAGGGAGGGAGGGAGGGAGGGGACAGGGAAGGAGACAGGGAGGGAGGGAGGGAGGGAGGGGACAGGGAAGGAGACAGGGAGGGAGGGAGGGGACAGGGAAGGAGACAGGGATGGAGGGAGGGGACAGGGAGGGGACAGGGAGGGAGGGAGGGGACAGGGAGGGAGGGAGGGGACAGGGAAGGAGGCAGGGAAGGAGGGAGACAGAGAAGGAGGGAGGCAGGGAAGGAGGGAGACAGAGGAGGGAGGCAGGGAAGGAGGGATACAGAGAAGGAGGGAGACAGAGAAGGAGGGAGACAGAGAAGGAGGGAGACAGAGAAGGAGGGAGGCAGGGAAGGAGGGAGACAGAGAAGGAGGGAGGCAGGGAAGGAGGGAGGCAGGGAAGGAGGGAGACAGGGAAGGAGGGAGACAGGGAAGGAGGGAGACAGAGAAGGAGGGAGACAGGGAAGGAGGGAGACAGGGAAGGAGGGAGACAGAGAAGGAGTTAGACATAGAAGGAGGGAGACAGGGAAGGAGGGAGACAGAGAAGGAGGGAGACAGGGAAGGAGGGAGACAGGGAAGGAGGGAGACAGGGAAGGAGGGAGACAGAGAAGGAGGGAGTCAGTGACACGAGAGAACGTTTGTCTTGATGTCACGTCTCTCCAGTGATGACTCAACGTCAAAAAGAATGTTGCGATTCCTTGCGTGTATACTGCCAACATCTCTACATTTCCACCATACAATGTAAACCGCTTGGAGCGTCTGTAAAAGCTCTGTGAATGAAACTAGTTATGATCTATGTCCCAAATGGCTCCTTTGTCCCTCCATAGAGCTCTAACAGAGAGCCCTGCTCAGAAGCAGCCTGTCTGGGCTGCAGACATTATCCAGAACTATGGCTATCAGTTATTACGGTGGTTACCTGTGGTGACATCTTTACGAATTCCCCTGACAGATATGGACGCTCCCTTTATTCCATAGCCCTCTTCATCCTTCACCACTCCCTTAATACCTCTGTGGACCTGGAGAAGAGAAGGAACGACAGGGACTAACATCAAGTCACCTCCCTTAATACCTCTGTGGACCTGGAGAAGAGAAGGAACGACAGGGACTAACATCAAGTCACCTCCCTTAATACCTCTGTGGACCTGGAGAAGAGAAGGAACGACAGAGACTAACATCAAGTCACCTCCCTTAATACCTCTGTGGATCTGGAGAAGAGAAGGAACGACAGGGACTAACACCAGGGAATATCAGGCTTGGGGAATGACATAGGGTTATTTTAACAAAACTCCCTGGATTTACTGCTTATTCCCCCCTGATTCCAGGATTCTCCCAACCAGGATTCCTGGATATACGGCTTATTCCCCCTCATTCCAGGATTCTCCCAACCAGGATTTCTGGAAACCCAGGACATTTTGGAGAAGTTTCCGGAATTTGCAACCCTATCAGTGAATGACAGGGAATGCTAAGGTCAGTGGAGGCTAGTGGGCGGTAGAAATACATAGTAGTACGGCAGCTTAAAACTTTTTCGGGATCGGTGTCCCATCCACGGGACGGTTGAGCTAATGTAGGCTAATGCGATTAACATGAGGTTGAGCTAATGTAGGCTAATGTGATTAACATGAGGTTGAGCTAATGTAGGCTAATGCGATTAACATGAGGTTGAGCTAATGTAGGCTAACGCGATTAGCATGAGGTTGTAAGTAACTAAGAACATTTCCCAGGACATAGACATACCTGATATTGTCAGGAAGCTTAAATTCTTGTTAATCTAACTGCACTGTCCAATTTACAGTAGCTATTAGAGTTTTGAACATGAAAAGTTATTAATAAACAAGTTAGGCACATTTGGGTAGTCTTGATACAACATTTTGAACAGAAATGCAATGGTTCATTGGATCAGTCTAAAACTTTGCACATGCACTGCTGTACTCTAGTGGCCAAAATCTAAATTGCTCCTGGGCTGGAATAATACATTATGGCCTTTCTCTTGCATTTCAAAGATGATGGTACAAAAAAAAAGAACAGTTGTTTTTTTTCTTTGTATTATCTTCTGCCAGATCTATTGTGTTATATTCTACTACATTCATTTCACATTTCCACAATATTCAAAGTGTTTCCTTTCAAATGGTATCAAGAATATGAATATCCTTCCTTCAGGGCCTGAGCTACAGGCAGTTAGATTTAGGTATGTCATTTTAGGCGAACATTTGGGAAAAAAAGGGGGTGGATCCTTAAGAGGTTTTAACATGGCTGTGGAATGAATGGAACGGTATCAGACACATCAAACACATGTTTTCCGTGTGTTCAATATACAGCTCCATGTAATACATTCCAGCCATTACAAAGAGCCAGCTGTCCTCCTATATCTCTGCCCACCAGCCACCACTGATAAGGACATTAAACATGGTCAGAAAATGATGAGACAGCACAAAGGCCTTCTACGGTATAACTACGGCACAAAATGGCTGCCTGGTCGCTGGGCTATAGAGAGGGAAACCCACCGACTCCATGAAACTGAGCAGGGCCTCCTTGTTCCTGAGCCACTCTGGGTAGAGCTCCTCTTCAGAAGGGAACTTGTCACAGCCCAGCTCCACTGTAATCTCCAGACAGTTAGTGTGGAGGTAGTTAAAGTCTGACATGCCTACGGTACCGGAGAAATAGAGAGTTAGGACACACCGTAAATATATACACTAGACACACAAGTACTGAGAATTAACAGACAGAGACAGGAATAAGAGGGGGAGGTTAAGGAGAGGAGGAAGAGAGGAGGAGAGAAAAGAGGAGGAAGAGAGGAGGAGTGGAAAAGAGGAAGAGAGGAGGAGAGAGAAGAGAAAGAGAGGAGGGGGAAGAGGAGGAGGAGAGAGGAGAGAAAGAGAGGAGGAGGAAGAGGAGGAGGAGAGAGAAGAGGAGGAGGTGAGGAGGAAAGGAAGAGAGGAGGGGGAGAGAGAAGAGGAGGAGGAGAGAGAAGAGGAGAGGAGGAAAGGAAGAGAGGAGGAGGAGAGAAAAGAGGAGGAGGAGAGAGAAGAGGAGGAGGAGAGGAGGAAAGGAAGATAGGAGGAGAGAGGAGAGAAGGAGAGGATGAGAGAGAAGAGGAAGAGAGGAAGAGAGGAAGAGAGAGTAAGAATGACACGAGGACGAGAGGAGAGACAGAATGACACGAGGAGGAGAGACAGAATGACACAAGGAGAAGATATAGAAGGTTCCGTACCCCCTGGGAAGCTGTACCACAGAGCTCCGTTGATGATGCCTCCACTCCGGATGAAGGACGCTCCACACCTAGAATATACAATATATGGGTCATGTAACAAGGGGGTAATATAATCATTCATAATTATAGCCAGGAATATAATCACCTCTCTGTGTTGTTGTCGGCCATGCTGGCGTGAGAGTCTGCGTACGTCCGGGCCAGCTGCTTAAATGCCTGCAGAGAGGAACACATTCACACTCTACAACATGGCATTTTCTGGCCTGGGAACAGAAGAGGTTTTCACCACTGACATGAACTAGGTGTAGAACAGGGTACCTGTTGGTCAGATTTAGGACAGGGTACTCGTTGGTCAGGTTTAGAACAGGTACCTGTTGGTCAGGTGTATTACAGGACAGGGTACCTGTTCATCAGGTGTATTACAGGACAGGGTACCTGTTGGTCAGGTGTATTACAGGACAGGGTACCTGTTCATCAGGTGTATTACAGGACAGGGTACCTGTTGGTCAGGTGTATTACAGGACAGGGTACCTGTTGGTCAGGTGTAGGACAGGACAGGGTACCTGTTGGTCAGATGTATTACAGGACAGGGTACCTGTTCATCAGGTGAAGGACAGGACAGGGTACCTGTTCACCAGGTGTATTACAGGACAGGGTACCTGTTGGTCAGATGTATTACAGGACAGGGTACCTGTGCATCAGGTGTATTACAGGACAGGGTACCTGTTGGTCAGGTGTAGGACAGGACAGGGTACCTGTTGGTCAGGTGTATTACAGGACAGGGTACCTGTTCATCAGGTGTATTACAGGACAGGGTACCTGTTGGTCAGGTGTAGGACAGGACAGGGTACCTGTTGGTCAGGTGTAGGACAGGACAGGGTACCTGTTGGTCAGGTGTATTACAGGACAGGGTACCTGTTCATCAGGTGTATTACAGGACAGGGTACCTGTTGGTCAGGTGTATTACAGGACAGGGTACCTGTTGGTCAGGTGTAGGACAGGACAGGGTACCTGTTGGTCAGATGTATTACAGGATAGGGTACCTGTTCATCAGGTGTATTACAGGACAGGGTACCTGTTGGTCAGGTGTATTACAGGACAGTGTACCTGTTGGTCAGGTGTATTACAGGACAGGGTACCTGTTGGTCAGGTGTATTACAGGACAGGGTACCTGTTCATCAGGTGTATTACAGGACAGGGTACCTGTTGGTCAGATGTATTACAGGAGAGGGTACCTGTTGGTCAGGTGAATTAAAGGACAGGGTACCTGTTGGTCAGGTGTATTACAGGACAGGGTACCTGTTGGTCAGGTGTATTACAGGACAGGGTACCTGTTCATCAGGTGTATTACAGGACAGGGTACCTGTTGGTCAGGTGTATTACAGGACAGGGTACCTGTTGGTCAGGTGTATTACAGGACAGGGTACCTGTTGGTCAGGTGTATTATAGGACAGGGTACCTGTTCATCAGGTGTATTACAGGACAGGGTACCTGTTGGTCAGATGTATTACAGGAGAGGGTACCTGTCGGTCAGGTGTATTAAAGGACAGGGTACCTGTTGGTCAGGTGTATTACAGGAGAGGGTACCTGTTGGTCAGGTGTATTACAGGACAGGGTACCTGTTGGTCAGGTGTATTACAGGAGAGGGTACCTGTTGGTCAGGTGTATTACAGGACAGGGTACCTGTTGGTCAGGTGTATTACAGGAGAGGGTACCTGTTGGTCAGGTGTATTACAGGACAGGGTACCTGTTCATCAGGTGTATTACAGGACAGGGTACCTGTTGGTCAGGTGTAGGAGATGGTAACTGTTGGTCAGGTGTATTACAGGACAGGGTACCTGTTCATCAGGTGTATTACAGGACAGGGTACCTGTTGGTCAGGTGTATTACAGGACAGGGTACCTGTTCATCAGGTGTATTACAGGACAGGGTACCTGTTGGTCAGGTGTATTACAGGACAGGGTACCTGTTGGTCAGGTGTATTACAGGACAGGGTACCTGTTCATCAGGTGTATTACAGGACAGGTACCTGTTCATCAGGTGTATTACAGGACAGGGTACCTGTTCACCAGGTGTATTACAGGACAGGGTACCTGTTGGTCAGGTGTATTACAGGACAGGGTACCTGTTCATCAGGTGTATTACAGGACAGGGTACCTGTTGGTCAGGTGTATTACAGGACAGGGTACCTGTTGGTCAGGTGTATTACAGGACAGGGTACCTGTTGGTCAGGTGTATTACAGGACAGGGTACCTGTTCATCAGGTGTATTACAGGACAGGGTACCTGTTGGTCAGGTGTAGGAGATGGTAACTGTTGGTCAGGTGTATTACAGGACAGGGTACCTGTTGGTCAGGTGTAGGAGATGGTAACTGTTGGTCAGGTGTATTACAGGACAGGGTACCTGTTCATCAGGTGTATTACAGGACAGGTACCTGTTCATCAGGTGTATTACAGGACAGGGTACCTGTTCATCAGGTGTATTACAGGACAGGGTACCTATTCATCGGGTGTATTACAGGACAGGGTACCTGTTGGTGAAGTGTATTACCGGACAGGGTACCTGTTCATCAGGTGTATTACAGGACAGGGTACCTGTTGGTCAGGTGTATTACAGGACAGGGTACCTGTTCATCAGGTGTATTACAGGACAGGGTACCTGTTGGTCAGGTGTATTACAGGACAGGGTACCTGTTCATCAGGTGTATTACAGGACAGGGTACCTGCTCATCAGGTGTAGGACAGGACAGGGTACCTGTTGGTCAGGTGTATTACAGGACAGGGTACCTGTTGGTCAGGTGTATTACAGGACAGGGTACCTGTTCATCAGGTGTATTACAGGACAGGGTACCTGTTGGTCAGATGTATTACAGGAGAGGGTACCTGTTCATCAGGTGTATTACAGGACAGGGTACCTGCTCATCAGGTGTAGGACAGGACAGGGTACCTGTTGGTCAGGTGCATTACAGGACAGGGTACCTGTTGGTCAGGTGTAGGACAGGACAGGGTACCTGCTGGTCAGGTGTATTACAGGAGAGGGTACCTGTTGGTCAGGTGCATTACAGGACAGGGTACCTGTTGGTCAGGTGTATTACAGGACAGGGTACCTGTTGGTCAAGTGTAGGACAGGACAGGGTACCTGTTGGTCAGGTGTAGGACAGGGTACCTGTTGGTCAGGTGTAGGACAGGGTACCTGTTGGTCAGGTGTATTACAGGACAGGGTACCTGTTCATCAGGTGTAGGGGAGAACATCCTCTCTTCATGGAGGTGTCTAGAGAAGTCAAAGGGATAAGAGATCACCAGCTCTCCACCATGGAGGCTCGCAGACTGGACAAACGGCACAGACCTGATCCACTTCATCACTGCATAAGTCTCTGAAGCTACCTGAGAGAGGAGAGGAGAGGAGAGGAGAGGAGAGGAGAGGAGAGGAGAGGAGAGGAGAGGAGAGGAGAGGAGAGGAGAGGAGAGGAGAGGAGGATAATTACACATTTCCCTTACAAAACTGGTTTTGTCTAAAACTCTGGACACCCCTAGAACATATCTTACCAAAACAGTAGGAATGTCCTGTACCTTACCAAAACAGTAGGAATGTCCTGTACAGTAGGAATGTCCTGTACCTTACCAAAACAGTAGGAATGTCCTGTACAGTAGAAATGTCCTGTACCTTACCAAAACAGTAGGAATCTCCTGTACCTTACCAAAACAGTAGGAATGTCCTGTACCTTACCAAAACAGTAAGAATGTTCTGTACCTTACCAAAACAGTAGGAATGTCCTGTACCTTACCAAAACAGTAGGAATGTCCTGTACCTTACCAAAACAGTAGGAATGTCCTGTACCTTACCAAAACAGTAGGAATGTCCTGTACCTTACCAAAACAGTAGGAATGTCCTGTACCTTACCAAAACAGTAGGAATGTCCTGTACCTTACCAAAACAGTAGGAATGTCCTGTACCTTACCAAAACAGTAGGAATGTCCTGTACCTTACCAAAACAGTAAGAATGTCCTGTACCTTACCAAAACAGTAGGAATGTCCTGTACCTTACCAAAACAGTAGGAATGTCCTGTACCTTACCAAAACAGTAGGAATGTCCTGTACCTTACCAAAACAGTAGGAATGTCCTGTACCTTACCAAAACAGTAGGAATGTCCTATACCTTACCAAAACAGTAGGAATGTCCTATACATTCCCACATCAACAGAAAGCTAAGTTCCCATACCATCGGAGAGGTACCTACACCTGAGGGACTTGCTATAGAGAAGCTAGTTACATCACTCATGTGTACACACCTCTCCGATGGCCTCACTGGCGCCATCCCACTACCGACACCAGTGTAGTGAGATGTTGATATTACATACCTTACCAAACCAGTAAGAGTCTGGGATGGGGATGTGGTCTGTGCGGAACCGTTTGATCCTGCGATTCCGGTAGAGGATAGACGTAAGGTCAGGAAAGTTTCGGTTCAAGTCTAGGTTCTGAGCGTTGGTGCGACCCACCGTCCAACCGTTGAGCTCGTGACCCTACACAAACACACACAGAGGGTAAAGGTCGTGACCCTAGACATGGTTCAACACCCCACGACCCTGCAGGAGCGTTACGGGGAGGAGTGAAGAGTGAAGCATCATGGGTAATGGAAAACATGGGAAGTCATGTCGGTTAGAAGAATGTGATTGGATAGGATGAATATAAGAGGTCAGGAGTGTTTTGTTGACCATGTGACCCAGAAGAGGGCCCAGAGATTTTCCCAGTCAAGTCACACGATCGTTCCCTACACAGGAAGTAACGTAGGGACAGACTATGTAATCCGTCCGGAGAGAACAAGCTGTCCAGTAAACATTTATGTTTTAAATTAAAACCTTTATTTTTTAGAGGCAAGTCAGTGAAGAACAAATTCTCATTTAAAATGACGGCGTACACCGTGCGAACCCGGACGACGCTGGGCCAATTGTGCGCCGCCCTATGGCATTCCCCATCACAGCCGGCCGGGTTGTGATACAGCCTGGATATGGAACCAGGGTGTCTGTAGTGACAGGACATGGCTGTTTGTGTGAAGAAGATAATATATATGTGTTACATTTTATATTTTAAGGGGAAAAAGCGTTGTGAGATTTCTAGCAGTGTTACTTCTTCGACCTTAAACACAGCTACGAAAAAAAAAAATGGCACTGCGTTTCCATGACAACAGTCTAACCGACGGCTCTTTGTCGATTGGTTGAGGACACTGTCGCTCTGTCTCTCTGGTAGTGGGAGGGGCTGAACAAAATAGGAGAGCTCAGGTCGATGATAGGCAGTTGCGAAAAGGGGCACGGCTTAGAAAGAGAGTGCCCCAACACATGCCTGTCACAGACTCTATATAATGGAGAAGATAGGAGGCGTGGCCTCTTTCTATCTCTAACGCGGCGGTTGGTTGGTCCCGGCTTCGACGTTTTTTAAATTTATTTGTGATTTACTTCCTGGTTGTGGTGTGGTTGTTGTTCCGGGTCGTTGCTATCCTCTACCTCGGCGGCCGCCAGCTCGTAACCGTCGGGGTTCATGGACGCCAGGATGTGGATGCGCGTGGTGTTTACGAGCGTCTGGATACGCTGGTTGCCAAGGAGATACTCGGAACACAGGTACTGGGCCAGGTAGAGCAGCAACTGGCGACCCAGGACCTCGTTGCCATGCATGTTGCCAACCAGCTTGATCTCCGGTTCCACTGAGATGGGGGAGATGGGGGAGGGAGAGGGAGAGATGGGGGAGGAAGGGAGGGGGTGAGAGAGACAGGAAAGGAATTGTTCAAGACAAAACCTGTGTCAAAGTTCATTTTAGAAGATGTTAAGACACAGGAGGTCCTCAACTAGCCCTGTACCAATAGGTTTTAAGACACAGGAGGTCCTCAACTAGCCCTGTACCAATAGGCTTTAGGACACAGGAGATACTCAACTAACCCTGTACCAATAGGCTTTAAGACACAGGAGGTCCTCAACTAGCCCTGTACCAATAGGCTTTAAGACACAGGAGGTCCTCAACTAGCCCTGTACCAATAGGCATTAAGACACAGGAGATACTCAACTAGCCCTGTACCAATAGGCTGTAAGACACAGCATCCACTCAACTAGCCCTGTACCAATAGGCATTAAGACACAGGAGGTCCTCAACTAGCCCTGTATCAATAGGCTTTAAGACACAGGAGGTCCTCAACTAGCCCTGTACCAATAGGCTTTAAGACACAGGAGATACTCAACTAGCCCTGTACCAATAGGCTTTAAGACACAGGAGGTCCTCAACTAGCCCTGTACCAATAGGCTTTAAGACACAGGAGATACTCAACTAGCCCTGTACCAATAGGCTTTAAGACACAGGAGATACTCAACTAGCCCTGTACCAATAGGCTTTAAGACACAGGAGGTCCTCAACTAGCCCTGTACCAATAGGCTTTAAGACACAGGAGATACTCAACTAGCCCTGTACCAATAGGCATTAAGACACAGGAGATACTCAACTAGCCCTGTACCAATAGGCTGTAAGACACAGCATCCACTCAACTAGCCCTGTACCAATAGGCTTTAAGACACAGGAGATACTCAACTAGCCCTGTACCAATAGGCTTTAAGACACAGGAGGTCCTCGTCTAGCCATGTACCAATAGGCTTTAAGACACATGAGGTCCTCAACAAGCCCTGTACCAATAGGATTTAATAAACAGGAGGTCCTAAACGAGCCTTGTACCAATAGGCTTTAATAAACAGGAGGTCCTCAACTAGCCCTGTACCAATGGGCTCCCTAGCTCACTTGCCCCATTGCGGTGCAGATCAAACCCCAGAAATCACTCCACCTTAAATCGTCACACACTCACACAGTTCATGCCCTCCGGGGTTGTCTGTGAACTCTATGGCCAGGAGGTCTTTCCCCTCTGTGCTGCGTCCGATACTGTAGATATATAGATACACAGATCAGTACTGTAGATATATAGATACACAGATCCGTACTGTAGATATATAGATACACAGATCCGTACTGTAGATATATAGATACACAGATCAGTACTGTAGATATATAGATACACAGATCCGTACTGTAGATATATAGATACACAGATCAGTACTGTAGATATATAGATACACAGATCAGTACTGTAGATATATAGATACACAGATCGGTACTGTAGATATATAGATACACAGATCGGTACTGTAGATATATAGATACACAGATCAGTACTGTAGATATATAGATACACAGATCAGTAGTTTATTCATCCCCTTGAAGTTGTATTTCCTGTCAAAGCAAACAGCAGCAGACAACAGCCAGTACCTGTAGGTGCGGGAGATGTGAGAGCACTTGGCAGCCGTCCTCTTCAGAACGCTGTACATTTGGGCGTTGGAGTGGTACGTGAACTGAATGATGGTGGAGGGTTCGTCTGGAGACAGGTTGGAGAAAGCCACTTCCTGTCTGGCTGAGAGGGAGAGGGTGAAAGGAGGAGGGGAGGGGGGTCGAGTGATATGGAGGAAGGGGGTGGGAGATTAGCTGAATTGATCATAGTTGGTTTTCTGAAACACCCCTTTGGGATCGGTGTCCAATCCACGGGATGGTTGAGCTAATGTAGGCTAATTTGATTAGCATGAGGTTGTAAGTAACAAGAACATTTCCCAGGACATAGACATATCGGATATGGGCAGAAAGCTTAAATTCTTGTTAATCTAACTGCACTGTCCAATTTACATTAGCTAATACAGTGAAAGAATACCGTGCTATTGTTTGAGGGGTGTGCACAATTTTGAACATGAAAAGGTATGAATAAACAAATTAGGCACATTTGGGCAGTCTTGATACAACATTTTGAACAGAAATGCAATGTTCATTGGATCAGTCTAAACTTTGCACAGACACCGCTGCCATCTAGTGGCCAAAATCTAAATTGCAGCTGGGCTGGAAGAAATACATTATGGCCTTTCATTTTAGGTGAACATTTTAAAAAAAGGGGCGGACACACATTACGATTGTCATGTTAAATTACTTGGTAAGCTCTTTCAAATACATTTGTAATGTATTTAGGAACTAAAAATGTACTATGTCCTAACTAGCTTTTCAGGTACTTGTGAATGCTAAGACAAGGTAGAATGTATGTTTAACGTGTTAAAATTCTATTTGTGTAACAGTACATTAAAAACTTTTATTTTGTAAGACAGGGTAAAATGCATGTTAAAATTCTATTTGTGTAACAGTACATTAAAAACTTTTATTTTGTAAGACAGGGTAGAATGCATGTTAAAATTCTATTTGTGTAACAGTACATTAAAAACTTTTATTTTGTAAGACAGGGTAGAATGCATGTTAAAATTCTATTTGTGTAACAGTACATTAAAAACTTTTATTTTGTAAGACAGGGTAGAATGCATGTTAAAATTCTATTTGTGTAACAGTACATTAAAAACTTTTATTTTGTAAGACAGGGTAGAATGCATGTTAAAATTCTATTTGTGTAACAGTACATTAAAAACTCTTATTTTGTAAGACAGGGTAGAATGCATGTTAAAATTCTATTTGTGTAACAGTACATTAAAAACTTTTATTTTGTAAGACAGGGTAGAATGCATGTTAAAATTCTATTTGTGTAACAGTACATTAAAAAACTCTTATTTTGTAAGACAGGGTAGAATGCATGTTCAACATGCTAAACACTTCTTTGGGCTAGGGGGCAGTATTCGGAAGTTTGGATGAATGAGGTACCCAAAGTAAACTGCCTGTTACACAGGCCCAGATGCAAGGATATGCATATAATTGGTGGTATTGGATAGAAAACACTCTAAAGTTTCAGAAACTGTTAAAGGCGAAAACCCGAGGAGAATCCATCTGGAATTTATTTTGGGGGGATGATGACATCATTTAAAATGGCTGTCTATGGGAAAATCAATGGAATACCTCCCAGATTGCAGTTCCTAGGGCTTCCACTAGATGTCAACAGTTTTTAGAAAGAGATTCAGGCATGTTTTTTGATAAATTAGCTAGAATTTGTAGTTTTTCTAAGTGGCTTCCATTTTGGCTGTAGTGTTGTGGAGTGCGTCGGTGATGGCGCACACTTCGTTATTTATCTCGGGTAATGAACATACTATTCTCCGTCTTAAATTGTATCATTTATTTACATATTAGGGTACCTGAGGATTTATTAGAAACGTTGTTTGACTTGTTTGGACGAAGTTTCGGGTTCATTTGTATGCATTTTGAATGAGGGTAACTGGTGGATTACTGAGTCAAGCGCGCCAACTAAACTGACATTTTTGGGGGATATTAGAAAGGACTTTATCGAACAAAAGGACCATTTGTTATGTAGCTGGGACCCGTGTGATTGCAAACAGAGGAAGATCTTCAAAGGTAAGTGATTTATTTTATCGCTATTTCTGACTTTGCTTGTTTGGAAAATGTTTTAATGCTTTTGTACGCGGGCCGGCTGTCCTCAGATAATAATCGCATAGTATGCTTTCGCCGTAACACCTTTTTGAAAACTGACAAAGCGGCTGGATGAACAAGAAGTTAAGCTTTTAAACGATGTAAGACAATTGTATTTTCATGAATGTTTAATATTACAAATTTGTATTTTGAATTTCGCTCTCTGCAATTTCACCGGATGTTGGACAGGTGGGACACTAACGTCCCACCTAGCTCAAAAGTATTAAAAATTCAATTTGTACAGTACAGTAAAAACTCTTTCTTTTTTTTTCATATTCAACAAGTTATTTTTAACATGTACAATTCCGGGAGGGCTACCTCTTAACGGGGCCAACGGGTCGTGACAGCCTTCCTGTTCGCCGGCGAAGAATCGGTCACAGTCTAGGAAGTAAGGCCACGCCATGTCGATGCCCTCGAACGCGTGGCCACACCCCTTCCTCACCGCCTCACATGCACTGCGGCATGACTTTAGAAGAAGAAGAAGAAGGAGAAGAAGGGGGAATATGAGGAGAAGAAGAATACTGTATTAATCCATATGAGATGGACACCCATCCTGGATCCAACCCCTCCAGCACATACTCCTTGACTGTTGTGGGGCTGGAACTAAATGTGCTAACTGGAACACACCTTGACTGTTGTGGGGCTGGAACTAAATGTGCTAACTGGAACACACCTTGACTGTTGTGGGGCTGGAACTAAATGTGCTAACTGGAACACACCTTGACTGTTGTGGGGCTGGAACTAAATGTGCTAGCTGGGACACACCTTGACTGTTGTGGGGCTGGAACTAAATGTGCTAACTGGAACACACCTTGACTGTTGTGGGGCTGGAACTAAATGTGCTAGCTGGGACACACCTTGACTGTTGTGGAGCTGGAACTAAATGTGCTAGCTGGGACACACCTTGACTGTTGTGGGGCTGGAACTAAATGTGATAGCTGGAACACACCTTGACTGTTGTGGGGCTGGAACTAAATGTGCTAACTGGAACACACCTTGACTGTTGTGGGGCTGGAACTAAATGTGCTAACTGGGACACACCTTGACTGTTGTGGGGCTAGAACTAAATGTGCTAGCTGGGACACACCTTGACTGTTGTGGGGCTGGAACTAAATGTGCTAACTGGAACACACCTTGACTGTTGTGGGGCTGGAACTAAATGTGCTAAATGGGACACACCTTGACTGTTGTGGGGCTGGAACTAAATGTGCTAACTGGAACACACCTTGACTGTTGTGGGGCTGGAACTAAATGTGCTAACTGGAACACACCTTGACTGTTGTGGGGCTGGAACTAAATGTGCTAACTGGAACACACCTTGACTGTTGTGGGGCTGGAACTAAATGTGCTAACTGGGACACACCTTGACTGTTGTGGGGCTAGAACTAAATGTGCTAGCTGGGACACACCTTGACTGTTGTGGGGCTGGAACTAAATGTGCTAACTGGGACACACCTTGACTGTTGTGTGGCTGGGACTAAATGTGCTAGCTGGGACACACCTTGACTGTTGTGGGGCTAGAACTAAATGTGCTAGCTGGGACACGCCTTGACGGGGGCGGGGCTAGAACTAAATGTGCTAGCTGGGACACGCCTTGACGGGGGCAGGGCTGGAACTAAATGTGCTAGCTGGGACACACCTTGACAGGTGCGGGGCTGGGTAGGTCTTGGCAGCGCGGGGCGAGTACGGAGCACCCCAGCAGACGGATGTCGGGGGAACACTCCCCGTTGAGGAGACCGTGGATCACAGAGAGGAGGAGGTACTCAGCTCCAGACTCCACCTCGTGACGAGACTGCTGACCTAGGATGTTAGGGAAGATGGTCCTGGGGAGAGAGGAGATGAGCAATTGATCAATTGGTTGATTGGTCGATCTGAATATCAGTCTGTTGAACAGTCAGTCAGTAGGTAAATCAATCAATCATTTAGTCAGTCAGTCTGTCAATCTGTGAATCGGTCTGTCGATCAGTCAGTGAATCAATCAGTCAAGTAGATGAGAACATATTGGTAATGTTTTTTCTCAAACAAATTGATTCTCTTCCATTTCCATGTGGGAAATATTTTCACCCTAGGGTAAGGGAGGGAACCCCCTATGGGTCCTGGTCAAAAGTACTGCACTATATAGGGAATAGTGTGGCATTTGGGATGCATCCTCGGCTTATAGTAAGGGAGGGTAACCTGAAGACTCACCTGGAGTAGTCCAGGTCATTGCAGTAACCCAGGTTAATCTCTGAACACACTGCGGCTGTGGAGTGAGGAGGGAAGAGGGTTAGGGGTAAGAGGAGTAACCCAGGTTAATCTCTGAACACACTGCGGCTGTGGAGGGAGGAGGGTTAAGAGGAGGACACAACATTTAGGAACGTTCAGATAGAAATATGTTATGTAGAACAAACATGCCTCTCTGACATGTCGAACTAGGAGTCATGTCGGCTGTAGTCATGGCATTTCTATCTGCATTGTTGGACAACGTTGGACAACTGAACCTGGTCACACTTTATTGTCTACTTTGTTGATGTTACTATGATATAGGACTTACTCAAGACTTAAGGGACTTTACCCAGCTAGCAGCACATTTGGTATACTTGGAAGTTGTGGGAAAGTACGTTTTTGGTTTCTTGTTCGTTCTGGGAACGAAGACATAGGTTTCCTGACATTTAAAATGGAACATTTTGCCTGTTCTTGGAACGTAGATTTTTAGGTTGCAGGGAGGTTCTGAGAACGTTGCAGGGAGGTTCTGAGAACGTTGCAGGGAGGTTCTGAGAACGTTGCAGGGAGGTTCTGAGAACGTTGCAGGGAGGTTCTGAGAACGTATTGACACAAATCCACATGTGGTATGTACACTATAAACACTGTCAGCTACAGTGTGGTATGTACACTATAAACACTGTCAGATACAGTGTGGTATGTACACTATAAACACTAAGATACAGTGTGGTATGTACACTATAAACACTGTCAGATAGAGTGTGGTATGTACACTATAAACACTGTCAGATCCAGTGTGGTATGTACACTATAAACACTGTCAGCTACAGTGTGGTATGTACACTATAAACACTGTCAGATACAGTGTGGTATGTACACTATAAACACTAAGATACAGTGTGGTATGTACACTATAAACACTGTCAGATCCAGTGTGGTATGTACACTATAAACACTGTCAGATACAGTGTGGTATGTACACTATAAACACTGTCAGATCCAGTGTGGTATGTACACTATAAACACTAAGATACAGTGTGGTATGTACACTATAAACACTGTCAGATCCAGTGTGGTATGTACACTATAAACACTGTCAGATCCAGTGTGGTATGTACACTATAAAAACTGTCAGATACAGTGTGGTATGTACACTATAAACACTGTCAGATCCAGTGTGGTATGTACACTATAAACACTGTCAGATCCAGTGTGGTATGTACACTATAAAAACTGTCAGATACAGTGTGGTATGTACACTATAAACACTGTCAGATACAGTGTGGTATGTACACTCTAAACACTGTCAGATCCAGTGTGGTATGTACACTATAAACACTGTCAGATACAGTGTGGTATGTACACTATAAACACTGTCAGATACAGTGTGGTATGTACACTATAAACACTGTCAGATACAGTGTGGTATGTACACTATAAACACTATCAGATACAGTGTGGTATGTACACTATAAACACTAAGATACAGTGTGGTATGTACACTATAAACACTGTCAGCTACAGTGTGGTATGTACACTATAAACACTGTCAGATCCAGTGTGGGATGTACACTATAAACACTATCAGATCCAGTGTGGGATGTACACTATAAACACTATCAGATCCAGTGTGGGATGTACACTATAAACACTATCAGATACAGTGTGGTATGTACACTATAAACACTGTCAGCTACAGTGTGGTATGTACACTATAAACACTGTCAGATCCAGTGTGGGATGTACACTATAAACACTATCAGATCTAGTGCACTGCTATACGGTTGACATGGACTATCATACATAAGATATATTTTACAATCCATCTTTACATGTAATTTATTTTCTTATAAGAATAAAATAAGTTCAGTTCAACTTACGTTTTTCTACATCTGGACGGTTGTTGCATCTTCCTGCAAAACACAAAAAACATCACAATAGAAGTACGTGTAGCCTACTGCAGTGGTTCTCTAACCTCTCCTGGAGAATCCCCCAGACTCTATGTAGCTTACTGCAGTGGTTCTCTAACCTCTCCTGGAGAACCCCCCAGACTCTATGTAACCTACTGCGGTGGTTCTCTAACCTCTCCTGGAGAACCCCCAGACTCTATGTAGCCTACTGCAGTGGTTCTCTAACCTCTCCTGGTGAACCCCCAGACTCTATCTAACCTACTGCAGTGGTTCTCTAACCTCTCCTGGAGAACCCCCAGACTCTATGTAACCTACTGCGGTGGTTCTCTAACCTCTCCTGGAGAACCCCCAGACTCTATGTAGCCTACTGCAGTGGTTCTCTAACCTCTCCTGGTGAACCCCCAGACTCTATCTAACCTACTGCAGTGGTTCTCTAACCTCTCCTGGAGAACCCCCAGACTCTATGTAACCTACTGCAGTGGTTCTCTAACCTCTCCTGGTGAACCCCCAGACTCTATGTAGCCTACTGCAGTGGTTCTCTAACCTCTCCTGGTGAACCCCCAGACTCTATGTAACCTACTGCAGTGGTTCTCTAACCTCTCCTGGAGAATCCCCCAGACTCTATGTAACCTACTGCAGTGGTTCTATAACCTCTCCTGGAGAATCGCCCAGACTCTATGTAACCTACTGCAGTGGTTCTATAACCTCTCCTGGAGAATCCCCCAGACTCTATGTAACCTACTGCAGTGGTTCTCTAACCTCTCCTGGAGAACCCTCAGACTTTATGTAAGCTACTGCAGTGGTTCTCTAACCTCTCCTGGAGAACCCTCAGACTTTATGTAACCTACTGCAGTGGTTCTCTAACCTCTCCTGGAGAACCCCAGACTCTATGTAACCTACTGCAGTGGTTCTCTAACCTCTCCTGGAGAACCCCCAGACTATCTAACCTACTGCAGTGGTTCTCTAACCTCTCCTGGAGAAACCCCAGACTCTATGTAACCTACTGCAGTGGTTCTCTAACCTCTCCTGGAGAACCCCCAGACTCTCACCATCCTCCTCCCTCTCCTGGGGGGCAAAATGCATTTGTGTCCTCTACCCGTGAGGTTTTCAACTGTTCCATATATATATGTATATATTTTAAAATAATTGCCCTGGCAGTGCTCAGTGGTACATTCAATCGTTTGTGGATCTTCTTGATCTTCTCAGTATATGTACACCTGTTGTGAAAGGCCCCAGAGTCTGCAAAACCACTAAGCAAGGGGCACCACCAAGCAAGCGGCAACATGAAGACCAAGGAGCTCTCCAAACAGGTCAGGGACAAAGTTGTGGAGAAGTACAGATCAGGGTTGAGTTATAAAAAAAATATCAGAAACTTTGAACATCCCACGGAGCACCATTAAATCTATTATTATTATTTTTATTTAAATGGCACCATAACAAACCTGCCAAGAGAACCTGCCCAAAACTCATGGACCAAGAAAGCAGGGCATTAATCAGAGAGGCAACAAAGAGACCAAAGATAATCCTGAAGGATCTGCAAAGCTCCACATCAGAGATTGTAGTATCTGTCCATTGGGACCACTTTAAGCTGTACACTCCACAGAGCTGGGCTTTATGGAAGAGTGGCCAGAAAAAAAAGCCATTGCTTAAAGAAAAAAATAAGCAAACATGTTTGGTGTTCCACAAAAGGCATGTGGGAGACTCCCCAAACACATGGAAGAAGGTACTCTGGTCAGATGAGACTAAAATTTAGCTATCCAAGAAAACACTACGCCTGGCGCAAACCCAGCACCTCTCATCACCCCGAGAATACCATCCCCACAGTGAAGCATGGTGGTGGCAGCAGCATCATGCTGTGGGGATGTGTGTCATCTGCAGGGACTGGGAAACTGGTCAGAATTGAATGAATGATGGATGGCGCTAAATCCAAGGAAATTCTTGACTGTTTCAATCTTCCAGAGATATGAGACTGGGACGGAGGTTCACCTTCCAGCAGGACAGTGACCCTAAGCACACTACTAAATCAACTCTCTAGTGGTTTAAGGGGAAACATTTAAATGTCTTGGAATGGCCTAGTCAAAGCCCAGATCTCAATCCAATTGAGAATCTGTGATATGTGTTAAAGATTGCTGTGCACCAGCGAAACCCATCCAACTTGAAGGAGCTGGAGCAGTTTTGCCTTGAAGAACGGGCAAACATCCCAGTGGCTAGATGTGCCAAGCTTATAGAGACATACCCCAAGAGACTTGCAGCTGTAATTGCTGCAAAATGTGGCTCTACAAAGTACTGACTTTGGGAGGGTGAATAGTTATGCACGCTAAATTTCTGTTTTTTGTCTTATTTCTTGTTTGTTTCCCAATAAGAAAAAAGATGTTGCATCTTCAAAGCGGTAGGTATGTTGTGTAAATCAAATTATATATTACCCCCCCCCCCCCCCCTAAAAACTATTTTAATTCCAGGTTGTGAAGGCAACAAAATAGGAGAAATGCCAAGGGTGTGAATACTTTCGCAAGCCACTGTAGAACGTCAGACACCAGCACAGACGAAGAATCAACATCTGTGATGACATTTACTTTGACATTTTTTCTACAATTATATTGCACTTATAAACGGATACTGTGGTTTGGACTTAACATTTTTAGTAACCTGACTTGAAATACTAGTTACCTGACTTGAAATACTAGTAACCTGACTTGAAATACTATTAACATGACTTGAAATACTATTAACCTGACTTGAAATACTAGTAACCTGACTTGAAATATTAGTAACCTGACTTGAAAAACTCATACTGAGTTTGAGTAAATGTTATATTTTTAAAGGGACAGTGCACCTTAACGTTTCTATACAGAAACCCAGCCTAAAAACCCCAAGCAGCCATGCAGATGTAGAAGCACGGAGTAGAGTGATGGATGGACCGCTAGGCTGTAGCAAAAAAAAAAACGCTTTTATAAAATCACATGGGGGGGGGGGGGGGGGGGGAAGACAAGACAATCGTGTCAGAAACGACCTCGTAACTTACTTCAATAGCTCCGTGATGCGTAACCAGCCATGAGGATGATGAATGAATACAATGTGGTACTTTACCCGAATTGTCGTCTCCAGGCTGGCAGAACCGTTGAGGGGCACACCAGCATATCGACAGGACACAGAAGAGGGTAAAAACGGTTAAGGACGTCTTATATTCCGTTGTGTCCATAGTGATGTGGCAGGCTTGGTACGGCGCTATAAACTCTGTAATTACACTACACTACCTCCCACAGATCCAATTCCTCGGTCTCTCTCTCCTACCTCCCACAGATTAAATTCTTCAGTCTCTCTCTCCTACCTTCCACAGATGAAAAAGTTCTCTCTAGTCTACCTTCCACAGATGAAAATGTTTTTTTCTCTCTCTGTCTCTCTCTCTCTCCTACCTCACAGTTGAAAACGTTTTCTTCTTTCTCTCTCTCCCCCCTCTCTCTCTCTCTCCACCTCTCTGTCTCTCTCTCTCTCCTACCCCACAGTTGAAAAACGTTTTCTCCTCTCCCTGTCTGTCTCCCTGAACCCCCACAGCCAGGAAAATCAGGAGAATACTCTTCCAGTAGATCATATTACAGAAGACATCCAGGGTGTGTGTGTGTGTGTGTGTGTGTGTGTGTGTGTGTGTGTGTGTGTGTGTGTGTGTGTGTGTGTGTGTGTGTGTGTTGGCGGGAAGACAAAAGAGGAACATGTCCTACCGTGTGTGTTGAACGGGTGGATTTAATGTAAAGACCTCTTGGTTTATAGTTTGTGGCGTCAGAGAGAAGAGTCTCTTATTACTGGAAGCTGTCTGAGGAATTTCAGGTCTGTGTTTGTGTGTGTGTGTGCATGGTGTGTACGTGTGTGTCTCAAGAGTCTTGGCAGTGTATTTAGTCCCAGAGAGGTTGTCCAGGAGACAGCGGAGCTAAAAATGGAAAGCCACAATGACAGTCTGTCTCTGCATCCCCCAATGACACTACCAACCAGGTTAAATAAAATATGAAATAAAAACAAACTTTTAGCCTCTTCATTTTCATGTTACTTACAACCTCATGCTAATCGCATTAGCCTACGTTAGCTCAACCTCATGCTAATCGCATGTGCACTACTTTAGACCACAGTGCCCATAGGGAATAGGGTGCACTACTTTAGAACACAGAGCCCATAGGGAATAGGGCGCACTACTTTAGACCACAGGGCCCGTAGGGAATAGGGTGCACTACTTTTGACCAGGGCCCATAGGGAATAGGGTGCACTACTTTTGACCAGGGCCCATAGGGAATAGGGTGCACTACTTTTGACCAGGGCCCATAGAGAATAGGGTGCACTACTTTTGACCAGGGCCCATAGAGAATAGGGTGCACTACTTTTGACCACAGGGCCCATAGAGAATAGGGTGCACTACTTTAGACCACAGGGCCCATAGAGAATAGGGTTTAGTGTTCCATTTGGGATGCAGATTTAGTCGTAACAAAATAACATTTAATTATCTGACATTTTTACAGTTAATAAATAACTTACTGAAACAATTTTAGAATCAAGCATTTAAAGTTCACTTTGACTTCAAACACACAAACTCACTGTCAATACAACTCAATGTAAAACTAGTGTCCATTCTCATCTCTGAAGACCCTCTATAAAACAGGCTACTGAAAACATCTCTGAAGACCCTCTATAAAACAGGCTACTGAAAACATCTCTGAAGACCCTCTATAAAACAGGCTACTGAAAACATCTCTGAAGACCCTCTATATAACAGGCTACTGAAAACATCTCTGAAGACCCTCTATAAAACAGGCTACTGAAAACATCTCTGAAGACCCTCTATAAAACAGGCTACTGAAAACATCTCTGAAGACCCTCTATATAACAGGCTACTGAAAACATCTCTGAAGACCCTCTATAAAACAGGCTACTGAAAACATCTCTGAAGACCCTCTATAAAACAGGCTACTGAAAACATCTCTGAAGACCCTCTATATAACAGGCTACTGAAAACATCTCTGAAGACCCTCTATAAAACAGGCTAGTGAACACATCTCTGAAGACCCTCTATAAAACAGGCTAGTGAAAACATCTCTGAAGACCATCTATAAAACAGGCTAGTGAAAACATCTCTGAAGACCCTCTATAAAACAGGCTACTGAAAACATCTCTGAAAACCCTCTCCTCTATAAAACAGGCTACTGAAAACATCTCTGAAGACCCTCTGTAAAACAGGCTAGTGAAAACATCTCTGAAGACCCTCTATAAAACAGGCTAGTGAAAACATCTCTAAAGACCCTCTATAAAACAAGCTAGTGAAAACATCTCTAAAGACCCTCTATAAAACAGGCTAGTGAAAACATCTCTGAAGACCCTCTATTAAAAAGGCTAGTGAAAACATCTCTGAAGACCCTCTATAAAACAGGCTAGTGAAAACAGAGCCATTGTTGCCAGGAATGTGAGGTATGTGACTCAGGGAGCCTTCTGAGGTATGGAGGGATACCTTAAGGACACATACAAAAACACACACACACACACTGAGCACACACACACACACACACACACACAAAGACACACACACACAGAACTCCGTGTCGGTGCGCACAATCCCTCCACCGTGGGGGAAAACACAGGGGACTTCAGACTGTAGAAACAGCCTCAGACTGTAGAAACAGGGTCAGACTGTAGAAACAGGATCAGACTGTAGAAACAGGGTCAGACTGTAGAAACAGCCTCAGACTGTAGAAACAGGGTCAGACTGTAGAAACAGGATCAGACTGTAGAAACAGGCTCAGACTGTAGAAACAGGCTCAGACTGTAGAAACAGCCTCAGACTGTAGAAACAGGGTCAGACTGTAGAAACAGGCTCAGACTGTAGAAACAGGATCAGACTGTAGAAACAGGGTCAGACTGTAGAAACAGGCTCAGACTGTAGAAACAGGATCAGACTGTAGAAACAGCCTCAGACTGTAGAAACAGGATCAGACTGTAGAAACAGGCTCAGACTGTAGAAACAGGCTCAGACTGTAGAAACAGGCTCAGACTGTAGAAACAGGATCAGACTGTAGAAACAGGGTCAGACTGTAGAAACAGGCTCAGACTGTAGAAACAGCCTCCATGTCACTTTATGTTAGCAGCTCACACTACTACTGGGTTACAATTGGACTGTAAGGCTGGTATGGATGTCCTGCTTAATGTATTGTAAGGCTGGTATGAACGTCCTGCTTAATGTACTGTAAGGCTGGTATGAATGTCCTGCTTAATGTACTGTAAGGCTGGTATGAATGTCCTGCTTAATGTACTGTAAGGCTGGTATGAATGTCCTGCTTAATGTACTGTAAGGCTGGTATGAATGTCCTGCTTAATGTACTGTAAGGCTGGTATGAATGTCCTGCTTAATGTACTGTAAGGCTGGTATGAACGTCCTGCTTAATGTAATGTAAGGCTGGTATGAACGTCCTGCTTAATGTAGTGTAAGGCTGGTATGAATGTCCTGCTTAATGTAGTGTAAGGCTGGTATGAATGTCTTGCTTAATGTACTGTAAGGCTGGTATGAATTTCCTGCTTAATGTAGTGTAAGGCTGGTATGAATGCCCTGCTTAATGTAGTGTAAGGCTGGTATGAACGTCCTGCTTAATGTACTGTAAGGCTGGTATGAGCGTCCTGCTTAATGTAGTGTAAGGCTGGTATGAATGTCCTGCTTAATGTACTGTAAGGCTGGTATGAAAAGTCCTGCTTAATGTACTGTAAGGCTGGTATGAACGTCCTGCTTAATGTAGTGTAAGGCTGGTATGAATGTCCTGCTTGTTACGTATGTGACTGTAGGTGGAGGTAAAGAGGCATGTGACTGTAGGTGGAGGTAAAGAGGTATGTGACTGTAGGTGGAGGTAAAGAGGTATGTGACTGTAGGTGGAGGTATGTGACTGTAGGTGGAGGTAAAGAGGTATGTGACTGTAGGTGGAGGTAAAGAGGTATGTGACTGTAGGTGGAGGTAAAGAGGTATGTGACTGTAGGTGGAGGTATGTGACTGTAGGTGGAAGTAAAGAGGTATGTGACTGTAGGTGGAGGTAAAGAGGTATGTGACTGTAGTTGGTGGTATGTGACTGTAGGTGGAGGTATAGAGGAATGGGACTGTAGGTGGAGGTAAAGAGGTATGTGACTGTAGGTGGAGGTATAGAGGAATGGGACTTTAGGTGGAGGTATGTGAATGTAGGTGGAGGTAAAGAGGTATGGGACTGTAGGTGGAGGTATGTGAATGTAGGTGGAGGTAAAGAGGTATGTGACTGTAGGTGGAGGTATGTGACTGTAGGTGGAGGTAAAGAGGTATGTGACTGTAGGTGGAGGTAAAGAGGTATGTGACTGTAGGTGGAGGTAAAGAGGTATGTGACTGTAGGTGGAGGTATGAGACTGTAGGTGGAGGTAAAGAGGTATGTGACTGTAGGTGGAGGTAAAGAGGTATGGGACTGTAGGTGGAGGTATAGAGGTATGGGACTGTAGGTGGAGGTATAGAGGTATGTGACTGTAGGTGGAGGTAAAGAGGTATGAGACTGTAGGTGGAGGTAAAGAGGTATGTGACTGTAGGTGGAGGTAAAGAGGTATGTGACTGTAGGTGGAGGTAAAGAGGTATGTGACTGTAGGTGGAGGTAAAGAGGTATGGGACTGTAGGTGGAGGTAAAGAGGTATGGGACTGTAGGTGGAGGTAAAGAGGTATGTGACTGTAGGTGGAGGTAAAGAGGTATGTGACTGTAGGTGGAGGTAAAGAGGTATGTGACTGTAGGTGGAGGTAAAGAGGTATGTGACTGTAGGTGGAGGTAAAGAGGTATGTGACTGTAGGTGGAGGTAAAGAGGTATGTGACTGTAGGTGGAGGTAAAGAGGTATGGGACTGTAGGTGGAGGTAAAGAGGTATGTGACTGTAGGTGGAAGTAAAGAGGAATGGGACTGTAGGTGGAGGTAAAGAGGTATGTGACTGTAGGTGGAGGTATGTGAATGTAGGTGGAGGTATGTGACTGTAGGTGGAGGTAGAGAGGTATGTGACTGTAGGTGGAGGTAAAGAGGTATGTGACTGTAGGTGGAGGTATAGAGGAATGGGACTGTAGGTGGAGGTATGTGACTGTAGGTGGAGGTAAAGAGGTATGTGACTGTAGGTGGAGGTAAAGAGGTATGTGACTGTAGGTGGAGGTATGTGACTGTAGGTGGAGGTATGTGACTGTAGGTGGAGGTAGAGAGGTATGTGACTGTAGGTGGAGGTAAAGAGGTATGTGACTGTAGGTGGAGGTATAGAGGAATGGGACTGTAGGTGGAGGTATGTGACTGTAGGTGGAGGTAAAGAGGTATGTGACTGTAGGTGGAGGTAGAGAGGTATGTGACTGTAGGTGGAGGTAAAGAGGTATGTGACTGTAGGTGGAGGTATAGAGGAATGGGACTGTAGGTGGAGGTATGTGACTGTAGGTGGAGGTAAAGAGGTATGTGACTGTAGGTGGAGGTATGTGACTGTAGGTGGAGGTAAAGAGGTATGTGACTGTAGGTGGAGGTAAAGAGGTATGTGACTGTAGGTGGAGGTAAAGAGGTATGTGACTGTAGGTGGAGGTATGTGACTGTAGGTGGAGGTATGTGACTGTAGGTGGAGGTAAAGAGGTATGTGACTGTAGGTGGAGGTAAGGGACTGTAGGTGGAGGTATAGAGGTATGTGACTGTAGGTGGAGGTAAAGAGGTATGTGACTGTAGGTGGAGGTAAAGAGGTATGGGACTGTAGGTGGAGGTAAAGAGGTATGTGACTGTAGGTGGAGGTATGTGACTGTAGGTGGAGGTATGTGACTGTAGGTGGAGGTATGTGACTGTAGGTGGAGGTATGTGACTGTAGGTGGAGGTAAGGGACTGTAGGTGGAGGTATAGAGGTATGTGACTGTAGGTGGAGGTATGGGACTGTAGGTGGAGGTAAAGAGGTATGGGACTGTTGGTGGAGGTATAGAGGTATGGGACTGTAGGTGGAGGTATAGAGGTATGGGACTGTAGGTGGAGGTAAAGAGGTATGAGACTGTAGGTGGAGGTAAAGAGGTATGTGACTGTAGGTGGAGGTATAGAGGTATGGGACTGTAGGTGGAGGTAAAGAGGTATGTGACTGTAGGTGGAGGTAAAGAGGTATGGGACTGTAGGTGGAGGTATAGAGGTATGGGACTGTAGGTGGAGGTATAGAGGTATGTGACTGTAGGTGGAGGTAAAGAGGTATGGGACTATAGGTGGAGGTAAAGAGGTATGTGACTGTAGGTGGAGGTAAAGAGGTATGTGACTGTAGGTGGAGGTAAAGAGGTATGTGACTGTAGGTGGAGGTAAAGAGGTATGTGACTGTAGGTGGAGGTAAAGAGGTATGTGACTGTAGGTGGAGGTAAAGAGGTATGTGACTGTAGGTGGAGGTAAAGAGGTATGGGACTGTAGGTGGAGGTAAAGAGGTATGTGACTGTAGGTGGAAGTAAAGAGGAATGGGACTGTAGGTGGAGGTAAAGAGGTATGTGACTGTAGGTGGAGGTATGTGAATGTAGGTGGAGGTATGTGACTGTAGGTGGAGGTAGAGAGGTATGTGACTGTAGGTGGAGGTAAAGAGGTATGTGACTGTAGGTGGAGGTATAGAGGAATGGGACTGTAGGTGGAGGTATGTGACTGTAGGTGGAGGTAAAGAGGTATGTGACTGTAGGTGGAGGTAAAGAGGTATGTGACTGTAGGTGGAGGTATGTGACTGTAGGTGGAGGTATGTGACTGTAGGTGGAGGTAGAGAGGTATGTGACTGTAGGTGGAGGTAAAGAGGTATGTGACTGTAGGTGGAGGTATAGAGGAATGGGACTGTAGGTGGAGGTATGTGACTGTAGGTGGAGGTAAAGAGGTATGTGACTGTAGGTGGAGGTAGAGAGGTATGTGACTGTAGGTGGAGGTAAAGAGGTATGTGACTGTAGGTGGAGGTATAGAGGAATGGGACTGTAGGTGGAGGTATGTGACTGTAGGTGGAGGTAAAGAGGTATGTGACTGTAGGTGGAGGTATGTGACTGTAGGTGGAGGTAAAGAGGTATGTGACTGTAGGTGGAGGTAAAGAGGTATGTGACTGTAGGTGGAGGTAAAGAGGTATGTGACTGTAGGTGGAGGTATGTGACTGTAGGTGGAGGTATGTGACTGTAGGTGGAGGTAAAGAGGTATGTGACTGTAGGTGGAGGTAAGGGACTGTAGGTGGAGGTATAGAGGTATGTGACTGTAGGTGGAGGTAAAGAGGTATGTGACTGTAGGTGGAGGTAAAGAGGTATGGGACTGTAGGTGGAGGTAAAGAGGTATGTGACTGTAGGTGGAGGTATGTGACTGTAGGTGGAGGTATGTGACTGTAGGTGGAGGTATGTGACTGTAGGTGGAGGTATGTGACTGTAGGTGGAGGTAAGGGACTGTAGGTGGAGGTATAGAGGTATGTGACTGTAGGTGGAGGTATGGGACTGTAGGTGGAGGTAAAGAGGTATGGGACTGTTGGTGGAGGTATAGAGGTATGGGACTGTAGGTGGAGGTATAGAGGTATGGGACTGTAGGTGGAGGTAAAGAGGTATGAGACTGTAGGTGGAGGTAAAGAGGTATGTGACTGTAGGTGGAGGTATAGAGGTATGGGACTGTAGGTGGAGGTAAAGAGGTATGTGACTGTAGGTGGAGGTAAAGAGGTATGGGACTGTAGGTGGAGGTATAGAGGTATGGGACTGTAGGTGGAGGTATAGAGGTATGTGACTGTAGGTGGAGGTAAAGAGGTATGGGACTATAGGTGGAGGTAAAGAGGTATGGGACTGTAGGTGGAGGTAAAGAGGTATGGGACTGTAGGTGGAGGTATGTGACTGTAGGTGGAGGTATGTGACTGTAGGTGGAGGTAAAGAGGTATGGGACTGTAGCTGGAGGTATAGAGGTATGTGACTGTAGGTGGAGGTATAGAGGAATGGGACTGTAGGTGGAGGTAAAGAGGTATGTGACTGTAGGTGGAGGTAAAGAGGTATGGGACTGTAGGTGGAGGTAAAGAGGTATGTGACTATAGGTGGAGGTAAAGAGGTATGTGACTGTAGGTGGAGGTAAAGAGGTATGTGACTGTAGGTGGAGGTAAAGAGGTATGGGACTGTAGGTGGAGGTAAGGGACTGTAGGTGGAGGCAAGGGACTGTAGGTGGAGGTATGGGACTGTAGGTGGAGGTATAGAGGTATGTGACTGTAGGTGGAGGTAAAGAGGTATGGGACTGTAGGTGGAGGTAGAGAGGTATGTGACTGTAGGTGGAGGTAAAGAGGTATGTGACTGTAGGTGGAGGTATGTGACTGTAGGTGGAGGTATAGAGGTATGGGACTGTAGGTGGAGGTAAAGAGGTATGTGACTGTAGGTGGAGGTATGTGACTGTAGGTGGAGGTATAGAGGTATGGGACTGTAGGTGGAGGTAAAGAGGTATGTGACTGTAGGTGGAGGTAAAGAGGTATGTGACTGTAGGTGGAGGTAAAGAGGTATGTGACTGTAGTTGGAGGTATGTGACTGTAGGTGGAGGTATAGAGGAATGGGACTGTAGGTGGAGGTATGTGACTGTAGGTGGAGGTATAGAGGAATGGGACTGTAGGTGGAGGTAAAGAGGTATGTGACTGTAGGTGGAGGTATAGAGGAATGGGACTTTAGGTGGAGGTAAAGAGGTATGGGACTGTAGGTGGAGGTATAGAGGAATGGGACTGTAGGTGGAAGTAAAGAGGTATGTGACTGTAGTTGGAGGTATGTGACTGTAGGTGGAGGTATAGAGGAATGGGACTGTAGGTGGAGGTAAAGAGGTATGTGACTGTAGGTGGAGGTATAGAGGAATGGGACTTTAGGTGGAGGTAAAGAGGTATGGGACTGTAGGTGGAGGTATGTGAATGTAGGTGGAGGTAAGAGGTATGTGACTGTAGGTGGAGGTATGTGACTGTAGGTGGAGGTAAAGAGGTATGTGACTGTAGGTGGAGGTAAGAGGTATGTGACTGTAGGTGGAGGTATGTGACTGTAGGTGGAGGTAAAGAGGTATGTGACTGTAGGTGGAGGTATGAGACTGTAGGTGGAGGTATGTGACTGTAGGTGGAGGTAAAGAGGTATGTGACTGTAGGTGGAGGTAAGAGGTATGTGACTGTAGGTGGAGGTATGTGACTGTAGGTGGAGGTAAAGAGGTATGTGACTGTAGGTGGAGGTATGAGACTGTAGGTGGAGGTAAAGAGGTATGTGACTGTAGGTGGAGGTAAAGAGGTATGGGGCTGTAGGTGGAGGTATAGAGGTATGTGACTGTAGGTGGAGGTATAGAGGTATGTGACTGTAGGTGGAGGTAAAGAGGTATGTGACTGTAGGTGGAGGTATGTGACTGTAGGTGGAGGTATAGAGGTATGTGACTGTAGGTGGAGGTAAGAGGTATGTGACTGTAGGTGGAGGTATGTGACTGTAGGTGGAGGTAAAGAGGTATGTGACTGTAGGTGGAGGTAAGGGACTGTAGGTGGAGGTATAGAGGTATGTGACTGTAGGTGGAGGTAAAGAGGTATGTGACTGTAGGTGGAGGTAAAGAGGTATGTGACTGTAGGTGGAGGTATGTGACTGTAGGTGGAGGTAAAGAGGTATGTGACTGTAGGTGGAGGTAAAGAGGTATGTGACTGTAGGTGGAGGTAAAGAGGTATGTGACTGTAGGTGGAGGTAAAGAGGTATGTGACTGTAGGTGGAGGTAAAGAGGTATGTGACTGTAGGTGGAGGTAAAGAGGTATGTGACTGTAGGTGGAGGTAAAGAGGTATGGGACTGTAGGTGGAGGTATAGAGGTATGGGACTGTAGGTGGAGGTAAAGAGCTATGGGACTGTAGGTGGAGGTATAGAGGTATGTGACTGTAGGTGGAGGTAAAGAGGTATGTGACTGTAGGTGGAGGTAAAGAGGTATTCTGACTGTAGGTGGAGGTAAAGAGGTATGTGACTGTAGGTGGAGGTATAGAGGTATGGGACTGTAGGTGGAGGTAAAGAGGTATGGGACTGTAGGTGGAGGTAAAGAGGTATGGGACTGTAGGTGGAGGTAAAGAGGTATGTGACTGTAGTTGGAGGTAAAGAGGTATGGAACTGTAGGTGGAGGTAAAGAGGTATGTGACTGTAGGTGGAGGTAAAGAGGTATGTGACTGTAGGTGGAGGTATAGAGGTATGGGACTGTAGGTGGAGGTATGTGACTGTAGGTGGAGGTAAAGAGGTATGGGACTGTAGGTGGAGGTAAAGAGGTATGGGACTGTAGTTGGAGGTATGTGACTGTAGGTGGAGGTAAAGAGGTATGTGACTGTAGGTGGAGGTAAAGAGGTATGTGACTGTAGGTGGAGGTATAGAGGTATGTGACTGTAGGTGGAAGTAAAGAGGTATGGGACTGTAGGTGGAGGTATGTGACTGTAGGTGGAGGTATGTGACTGTAGGTGGAGGTATGTGACTGTAGGTGGAGGTAAAGAGGTATGGGACTGTAGGTGGAGGTATGTGACTGTAGGTGGAGGTATGTGACTGTAGGTGGAGGTATAGAGGAATGGGACTGTAGGTGGAGATATGTGACTGTAGGTGGAGGTATGTGACTGTAGGTGGAGGTATGTGACTGTAGGTGGAGGTATAGAGGAATGGGACTGTAGGTGGAGGTATGTGACTGTAGGTGGAGGTATAGAGGAATGGGACTGTAGGTGGAGGTATGTGACTGTAGGTGGAGGTATGTGACTGTAGGTGGAGGTATGTGACTGTAGGTGGAGGTAAAGAGGTATGGGACTGTAGGTGGAGGTATGTGACTGTAGGTGGAGGTATGTGACTGTAGGTGGAGGTATAGAGGTATGTGACTGTAGGTGGAGGTATGTGACTGTAGTTGGAGGTATGTGACTGTAGGTGGAGGTAAAGAGGTATGGGACTTTAGGTGGAGGTAAAGAGGTATGGGACTGTAGGTGGAGGTATGTGACTGTAGGTGGAGGTATAGAGGAATGGGACTTTAGGTGGAGGTAAAGAGGTATGGGACTGTAGGTGGAGGTATGTGACTGTAGGTGGAGGTAAAGAGGTATGTGACTGTAGGTGGAGGTAAAGAGGTATGTGACTGTAGGTGGAGGTATGGGACTGTAGGTGGAGGTAAAGAGGTATGTGACTGTAGGTGGAGGTAAAGAGGTATGTGACTGTAGTTGGAGGTATGTGACTGTAGGTGGAGGTATGGGACTGTAGGTGGAGGTATAGAGGTATGTGACTGCAGGTGGAGGTAAAGAGGTATGTGACTGTAGGTGGAGGTAAAGAGGTATGTGACTGTAGGTGGAGGTAAAGAGGTATGTGACTGTAGGTGGAGGTATAGAGGTATGTGACTGTAGGCGGAGGTATGGGACTGTAGGTGGAGGTATAGAGGTATGTGACTGTAGGTGGAGGTAAAGAGGTATGTGACTGTAGGTGGAGGTATGTGACTGTAGGTGGAGGTAAAGAGGTATGTGACTGTAGGTGGAGGTAAAGAGGTATGGGACTGTAGGTGGAGGTAAAGAGGTATGTGACTGTAGGTGGAGGTAAAGAGGTATGTGACTGTAGGTGGAGGTATAGAGGTATGTGACTGTAGGTGGAGGTATAGAGGTATGTGACTGTAGGTGGAGGTAAAGAGGTATGGGACTGTAGGTGGAGGTAAAGAGGTATGTGACTGTAGGTGGAGGTATAGAGGTATGTGACTGTAGGCGGAGGTATAGAGGTATGTGACTGTAGGTTGAGGTATGTGACTGTAGGTGGAGGTATGTGACTGTAGGTGGAGGTATGTGACTGTAGGTGGAGGTATAGAGGTATGTGACTGTAGGTGGAGGTATGTGACTGTAGGTGGAGGTATGTGACTGTAGGTGGAGGTATGTGACTGTAGGTGGAGGTAAAGAGGTATGTGACTGTAGGTGGAGGTATGTGACTGTAGGTGGAGGTATGTGACTGTAGGTGGAGGTATAGAGGTATGTGACTGTAGGTGGAGGTATGTGACTGTAGGTGGAGGTATAGAGGTATGTGACTGTAGGTGGAGGTATGTGACTGTAGGTGGAGGTAAAGAGGTATGTGACTGTAGGTGGAGGTAAAGAGGTATGGGACTGTAGGTGGAGGTAAAGAGGTATGTGACTGTAGGTGGAGGTAGAGAGGTATGAGACTGTAAGTGGAGGTAAAGAGGTATGTGACTGTAGGTGGAGGTATAGAGGTATGGGACTGTAGGTGGAGGTAAAGAGGTATGGGACTGTAGGTGGAGGTAAAGAGGTATGTGACTGTAGGTGGAGGTAAAGAGGTATGTGACTGTAGGTGGAGGTAAAGAGGTATGGGACTGTAGGTGGAGATAAAGAGGTATGTGACTGTAGGCGGAGGTATGTGACTGTAGGTGGAGGTAAAGAGGTATGTGACTGTAGGTGGAGGTATAGAGGTATGGGACTGTAGGTGGAGGTAAAGAGGTATGTGACTGTAGGTGGAGGTATAGAGGTATGGGACTGTAGGTGGAGGTATAGAGGTATGGGACTGTAGGTGGAGGTAAAGAGGTATGTGACTGTAGGTGGAGGTATAGAGGTATGGGACTGTAGGTGGAGGTAAAGAGGTATGTGACTGTAGGTGGAGGTATAGAGGTATGTGACTGTAGGTGGAGGTAAAGAGGTATGTGACTGTAGGTTGAGGTATAGAGGTATGGGACTGTAGGTGGAGGTATAGAGGTATGTGACTGTAGGTGGAGGTAAAGAGGTATGTGACTGTAGGTGGAGGTAAAGAGGTATGGGACTGTAGGTGGAGGTATGTGACTGTAGGCGGAGGTATGTGACTGTAGGTGGAGGTAAAGAGGTATGTGACTGTAGGTGGAGGTATGGGACTGTAGGTGGAGGTATAGAGGTATGTGACTGTAGGTGGAGGTAAAGAGGTATGTGACTGTAGGTGGAGGTAAAGAGGTATGGGACTGTAGGTGGAGGTATGGGACTGTAGGTGGAGGTATAGAGGTATGTGACTGTAGGTGGAGGTAAAGAGGTATGTGACTGTAGGTGGAGGTAAAGAGGTATGGGACCACTCTAACCCCCCTACACTCTAACCCTCTACTCTCTAACCCTCTGCACTCTAACCCTCTGCACTCTAACCCTCTGCACTCTAACCCTCTGCACTCTAACCCTCTGCACTCTAACCCTCTGCACTCTAACCCTCTGCACTCTAACCCTCTACACTCTAACCCTCTACACTCTAACCCTCTGCACTCTAACCCTCTGCACTCTAACCCTCTACACTCTAACCCTCTACACTCTAACCCTCTACACTCTAACCCTCTACACTCTAACCCTCTACACTCTAACCCTCTATACTCTAACCCTCGACACTCTAACCCTCTACTCTCTAACCCTCTACACTCTAACCCTCTACACTCTAACCCTCTACACTCTAACCCTCGACACTCTAACCCTCTGCACTCTAACCCTCTGCACTCTAACCCTCTGCACTCTAACCCTCTACACTCTAACCCTCTGCACTCTAACCCTCTGCACTCTAACCCTCTACACTCTAACCCTCTACACTCTAACCCTCGACACTCTAACCCTCTACACTCTAACCCTCTACACTCTAACCCTCTACACTCTAACCCTCTGCACTCTAACCCTCTACACTCTAACCCTCTACACTCTAACCCTCTACACTCTAACCCTCTGCACTCTAACCCTCTACACTCTAACCCTCGACACTCTAACCCTCTGCACTCTAACCCTCTACACTCTAACCCTCGACACTCTAACCCACTACACTCTAACCCTCTATACTCTAACCCTCTACACTCTAATCCTCTACACTCTAACTCTCTACACTCTAACCCTCGACACTCTAACCCTCTACACTCTAACCCTCTATATCTTATGAACACTTATTAAAGTCATGAGTCAGATTACAACTGTTGTAATAAACA
This sequence comes from Oncorhynchus mykiss, assembly GCF_013265735.2. Classification (NCBI taxonomy): domain Eukaryota; kingdom Metazoa; phylum Chordata; class Actinopteri; order Salmoniformes; family Salmonidae; genus Oncorhynchus; species Oncorhynchus mykiss. Next base: position 85,025,859 of record NC_048574.1, read on the forward strand.
GACATTTGAGGACTGAAACCCAGCTGCCACGTCAGGAGGCCTGTCCACAGATATGGTAAACACTCCCGCCTAGTGGCCAGCGCTGGAACTACAGGCTGCATTTAATTTGACAGCGACACTTCTCCGGTTTGACCGATAGATGACTCGTCGTTTTGTAAATTGGAAAATCTCAATTGCGTTTCCTCGCAATCTCTCTCTCTTAGCCGCCATCTCAAAACCCATTGGAGTAGAAGATCAGAGGTGATGAACAGAGGGCTCCCAAGTGGGGCAGGGGGTCTAAAGGCACTGCATCTCAGCGAAAAGAGGCGTCACTACAGTCCCTGGTTCGATTCTAGGCTGTATCATATGCGACTGTGATCCGGCTGAGTCCCACAGGGTGGTGGTGCACAATTGGCCCAGCGTTGTCCGGGGGTAGGCTGTCATTGTAAACAAGAATTTGTTCTTAACTGACTTGCCTAGGTTCCATTATTACATTAAAATACTGTGATCTTCTTATTCAGGGGTTTTGAAAATGGAAGCGAAGAAGAGACGTTGCAAAGAAACAAGGAACTGCAATTGAGATTAAGATATTGACTTCTTTCTTTTTTTAACTACTTTTGATCAAATTAGATTTTAGATTTTCAGATTTTTTTGGGGCGGCAGGGTAGCCTAGTGGTTAGAGCGTTGGACTAGTAACCGGAAGGTTGCGAGTTCAAACCCCCGAGCTGACAAGGTACAAATCTGTCGTTCTGCCCCCTGAACAGGCAGTTAACCCACTGTTCCTAGGACGTCATTGAAAATAAGAATTTGTTCTTAACTGACTTGCCTGGTTAAATAAAGGTAAAATAAAAATAAATTTTCAGGTAGATGTTCAGTTGGTGAGAGATTCACCACAGTGAGATCAGGATTTCAAGTCAAATAAAAATGTATCAATCTATTCATCTACAAGAGATATTTTTTAAACACGTTCCAAGACATAGAGACAGGGTGTGTCTTCATGAGGCGGTTAGACCCACCACCCTAGAGGAGACTAGAGTACACACACACGAACACTAGAGTCACCTGGTGTAGTGCTATGAGAATATGTCTTGGCAAGAAAATCACAGACACTAAAACGATATGGTCAGCGGGACACACACACAGAGGTCAGTAGAGGTTGCTGAGGGGAGGACGGCTCATAATAATGGCTGGAACGGAGCGAATGGAATGGCATCAAACACCTTGAAACCATGTGTTGGCTCCACTCATTCCTCTCCAGCAGTTACCACGAGCCCTCCACAAGTAAGGCTCGCTCTCTCTCTCTCTCTCTCTCTCTCTCTCTCTCTCTCTCTCTCTCTCTCTCTCTCTCTCTCTCTCTCTCTCTCTCTCTCTCTCTCTCTCTCTCTCTCTCTCTCTCTCTCTCTCTCTCTCTCTCTCTCTCTCTCTCTCTCTCTCTCTCTCTCTCTCTCTCTCTCTCTCTCTCTATCTATCTATCTATCTATCTATCTATAGTTCAGTTGTGTACCCAGGGTCCGGTCTGGTGTCTGGTGGCGATGTTGAACAGTTCAACAGGGGCAAAGGGACAGTCTCAAGATCAGGAGCGGTGTGTGTGTGTGTTTTAAGACTTCAGTGCAAAGTCTTTGGTTTGTTTAGCTTGAGAAAAGGTCTGCCAAGAAAAAGAGAGGAGTGTGTGTGTGTGAGAGAGACGAGAGACAGAGAGACAGAGATACAGACCTGATTTACCCTCTCAAAGAAACGTCCACTTCCTGTGTGTGTGTGTGTGTGTGTGTGTGTCGACCACCACAGAAGTGATTGTTCTCTGAGACTGCAGTGAAAATTATTCATAATGAGAGAGAGAGAGAGAGAGAGAGAGGAGAGAGAGATACAGAGAGAGACAGAGATACAGAGAGAGACGAGAGAGAGAGAGAGAGACAGAGAGAGAGAGAGAGAGAGATACAGAGAGAGAGAGAGAGACAGAGAGAGAGAGAGAGACAGAGAGAGACGAGAGAGAGAGAGAGAGAGACAGAGAGAGAGAGAGAGAGAGAGAGAGAGAGAGAGAGAGAGAGAGAGAGAGAGAGAGAGAGAGAGAGAGAGAGAGAGAGAGAGAGAGAGAGAGAGAGAGAGAGAGAGAGAGAGAGAGAGAGAGAGAGAGAGAGAGAGAGAGAGAGAGAGAGAGAGACAGAGAGAGAGAGAGAGAGAGAGAGAGAGAGAGAGAGAGAGAGAGAGAGAGAGAGAGAGAGAGAGAGAGAGAGAGAGAGAGAGAGAGAGAGAGAGAGAGAGAGAGAGAGGTGTAAACTCAGATGTGCAGATGTGCAACAGCTGTTGGTCCACTAAACAAGTCTCTTGCTGGTTCACAGTTGAACTAAAGGGCATCTACAACTGAACTAAAAGGTTGCTTCCACTTTCAGAAAAGTCACACTGTTTTTAACAGTAAAACAAAATTGGATGTTTAAAGTCTACTTAAAACCACAACAGCACTTTGATGTCTGGGAAAAATCTACAAAACATGTAGACACATTTTAGTAGTAGTTCTAGATGCCCTTTAGTTCAACTGTGCACCAGCAAGAGACTTGTTTGGTTATTTCTCTCACTCTCTGTGTAGCCAGTCCTCTGTACAGTGTAGTGATGTAGTTAACCCTCTGTGTGTAGCCCACAGTCCACCAGTAGCTAGGTTTCCATTCAGTCCACCAGTAGCTAGGTTTCCATTCAGTCCACCAGTAGCTAGGTTTCCATTCAGTCCACCAGTAGCTAGGTTTCCATTCAGTCCACAAGTAGCTAGGTTTCCATTCAGTCCACCAGTAGTCCATTCAGTCCACCAGTAGCTAGGTTTCCATTCAGTCCACCAGTAGCTAGGTTTCCATTCAGTCCACCAGTAGCTAGGTTTCAATTCAGTCCACCAGTAGCTAGGTTTCCATTCAGTCCACCAATAGCTAGGTTTCCATTCAGTCCACCAGTAGCTAGGTTTCCATTCAGTCCACCAGTAGCTGGGTTTCCATTCAGTCCACCAGTAGCTGGTTTCCATTCAGTCCACCAGTAGCTAGGTTTCCATTCAGTCCACCAGTAGCTAGGTTTCCATTCAGTCCACCAGTAGCTAGGTTTCCGTTCAGTTTCCGTTCAGTTTCCGTTCAGTCCACCAGTAGCTAGGTTTCCATTCAGTCCACCAGTAGCTAGGTTTCCATTCAGTCCACCAGTAGCTAGGTTTCCATTCAGTCCACCAGTAGTCCATTCAGTCCACCACTAGCTAGGTTTCCATTCAGTCCACCGGTGGCTAGGTTTCCATTCAGTCCACCAGTAGCTAGATTTCCATTCAGTCCACCAGTAGCTGGGTTTCCATTCAGTCCACCAGTAGTCTATTCAGTCCACCAGTAGCTGGGTTTCCATTCAGTCCACCAGTATCTAGGTTTCCATTCAGTCCACCAGTAGCTAGGTTTCTATTCAGTCCACCAGTATCTAGGATTCCATTCAGTCCACCAGTAGCTGGGTTTCCATTCAGTCCACCAGTATCTAGGTTTCCATTCAGTCCACCAGTAGCTAGGTTTCCATTCAGTCCACCAGTAGCTAGGTTTCCATTCAGTCCACCAGTAGCTAGGTTTCCATTCAGTCCACCAGTAGCTGGGTTTCCATTCAGTCCACCAGTAGTCTATTCAGTCCACCAGTAGCTGGGTTTCCATTCAGTCCACCAGTATCTAGGTTTCCATTCTGTCCACCAGTAGTTAGGTTTCCATTCAGTCCACCAGTAGCTAGGTTTCCATTCAGTCCACCAGTAGCTAGGTTTCCATTCAGTCCACCAGTAGCTAGGTTTCCATTCAGTCCACCAGTAGCTAGGTTTCCATTAAGTCCACCAGTTGCTAGGTTTCCATTCAGTCCACCAGTAGTCCATTCAGTCCACCAGTAGCTAGGTTTCCATTCAGTCCACCAGTTGCGAGGTTTCCATTCAGTCCACCAGTAGTCCATTCAGTCCACCATTCAGTCCACCAGTAGCTGGGATTCCATTCAGTCCACCAGTAGCTGGGTATCCATTCAGTCCACCAGTAGCTGGGTTTCTATTCAGTCCACCAGTAGCTAGGTTTCTATTCAGTCCACCAGTAGCTAGGTTTCCATTCAGTCCACCAGTAGCTAGGTTTCCATTCAGTCCACCACTAGCTAGGTTTCCATTCAGTCCACCGGTGGCTAGGTTTCCATTCAGTCCACCAGTATCTAGGTTTCCATTCAGTCCACCAGTAGCTAGGTTTCCATTCAGTCCACCAGTAGCTAGGTTTCCATTCAGTCCACCAGTAGCTAGGTTTCCATTCAGTCCACCAGTAGCTGGGTTTCCATTCAGTCCACCAGTAGTCTATTCAGTCCACCAGTAGCTGGGTTTCCATTCAGTCAACCAGTATCTAGGTTTCCATTCTGTCCACCAGTAGTTAGGTTTCCATTCAGTCCACCAGTAGCTAGGTTTCCATTCAGTCCACCAGTAGCTAGGTTTCCATTCAGTCCACCAGTAGCTAGGTTTCCATTAAGTCCACCAGTTGCTAGGTTTCCATTCAGTCCACCAGTAGTCCATTCAGTCCACCAGTAGCTAGGTTTCCATTCAGTCCACCAGTTGCGAGGTTTCCATTCAGTCCACCAGTAGTCCATTCAGTCCACCATTCAGTCCACCAGTAGCTGGGTTTCCATTCAGTCCACCAGTAGCTGGGTATCCATTCAGTCCACCAGTAGCTGGGTTTCTATTCAGTCCACCAGTAGCTAGGTTTCTATTCAGTCCACCAGTAGCTAGGTTTCCATTCAGTCCACCAGTAGCTAGGTTTCCATTCAGTCCACCACTAGCTAGGTTTCCATTCAGTCCACCGGTGGCTAGGTTTCCATTCAGTCCACCAGTAGCTAGATTTCCATTCAGTCCACCAGTAGCTGGGTTTCCATTCAGTCCACCAGTAGTCTATTCAGTCCACCAGTAGCTGGATTTCCATTCAGTCCACCAGTATCTAGGTTTCCATTCAGTCCACCAGTAGCTAGGTTTCTATTCAGTCCACCAGTATCTAGGATTCCATTCAGTCCACCAGTAGCTGGGTTTCCATTCAGTCCACCAGTATCTAGGTTTCCATTCAGTCCACCAGTAGCTAGGTTTCCATTCAGTCCACCAGTAGCTAGGTTTCCATTCAGTCCACCAGTAGCTAGGTTTCCATTCAGTCCACCAGTAGCTGGGTTTCCATTCAGTCCACCAGTAGTCTATTCAGTCCACCAGTAGCTGGGTTTCCATTCAGTCCACCAGTATCTAGGTTTCCATTCTGTCCACCAGTAGTTAGGTTTCCATTCAGTCCACCAGTAGCTAGGTTTCCATTCAGTCCACCAGTAGCTAGGTTTCAATTCAGTCCACCAGTAGCTAGGTTTCCATTCAGTCCACCAATAGCTAGGTTTCCATTCAGTCCACCAGTAGCTAGGTTTCCATTCAGTCCACCAGTAGCTGGGTTTCCATTCAGTCCACCAGTAGCTGGTTTCCATTCAGTCCACCAGTAGCTAGGTTTCCATTCAGTCCACCAGTAGCTAGGTTTCCATTCAGTCCACCAGTAGCTAGGTTTCCGTTCAGTCCACCAGTAGCTAGGTTTCCATTCAGTCCACCAGTAGCTAGGTTTCCATTCAGTCCACCAGTAGCTAGGTTTCCATTCAGTCCACCAGTAGTCCATTCAGTCCACCACTAGCTAGGTTTCCATTCAGTCCACCGGTGGCTAGGTTTCCATTCAGTCCACCAGTAGCTAGATTTCCATTCAGTCCACCAGTAGCTGGGTTTCCATTCAGTCCACCAGTAGTCTATTCAGTCCACCAGTAGCTGGGTTTCCATTCAGTCCACCAGTATCTAGGTTTCCATTCAGTCCACCAGTAGCTAGGTTTCTATTCAGTCCACCAGTATATAGGATTCCATTCAGTCCACCAGTAGCTGGGTTTCCATTCAGTCCACCAGTATCTAGGTTTCCATTCAGTCCACCAGTAGCTAGGTTTCCATTCAGTCCACCAGTAGCTAGGTTTCCATTCAGTCCACCAGTAGCTAGGTTTCCATTCAGTCCACCAGTAGCTAGGTTTCCATTCAGTCCACCAGTAGCTGGGTTTCCATTCAGTCCACCAGTAGTCTATTCAGTCCACCAGTAGCTGGGTTTCCATTCAGTCCACCAGTATCTAGGTTTCCATTCTGTCCACCAGTAGTTAGGTTTCCATTCAGTCCACCAGTAGCTAGGTTTCCATTCAGTCCACCAGTAGCTAGGTTTCCATTCAGTCCACCAGTAGCTAGGTTTCCATTCAGTCCACCAGTAGCTAGGTTTCCATTCAGTCCACCAGTTGCTAGGTTTCCATTCAGTCCACCAGTAGTCCATTCAGTCCACCAGTAGCTAGGTTTCCATTCAGTCCACCAGTTGCGAGGTTTCCATTCAGTCCACCAGTAGTCCATTCAGTCCACCAGTAGCTGGGTTTCCATTCAGTCCACCAGTAGCTGGGTATCCATTCAGTCCACCAGTAGCTGGGTTTCTATTCAGTCCACCAGTAGCTAGGTTTCTATTCAGTCCACCAGTAGCTAGGTTTCCATTCAGTCCACCAGTAGCTAGGTTTCCATTCAGTCCACCACTAGCTAGGTTTCCATTCAGTCCACCGGTGGCTAGGTTTCCATTCAGTCCACCAGTAGCTAGATTTCCATTCAGTCCACCAGTAGCTGGGTTTCCATTCAGTCCACCAGTAGTCTATTCAGTCCACCAGTAGCTGGGTTTCCATTCAGTCCACCAGTATCTAGGTTTCCATTCAGTCCACCAGTAGCTAGGTTTCTATGCAGTCCACCAGTATCTAGGATTCCATTCAGTCCACCAGTAGCTGGGTTTCCATTCAGTCCACCAGTAGCTAGGTTTCCATTCAGTCCACCAGTAGCTAGGTTTCCATTCAGTCCACCAGTAGCTAGGTTTCCATTCAGTCCACCAGTAGCTAGGTTTCCATTCAGTCCACCAGTAGCTGGGTTTCCATTCAGTCCACCAGTAGTCTATTCAGTCCACCAGTAGCTGGGTTTCCATTCAGTCCACCAGTATCTAGGTTTCCATTCTGTCCACCAGTAGTTAGGTTTCCATTCAGTCCACCAGTAGCTAGGTTTCCATTCAGTCCACCAGTAGCTAGGTTTCCATTCAGTCCACCAGTAGCTAGGTTTCCATTCAGTCCACCAGTAGCTAGGTTTCCATTCAGTCCACCAGTTGCTAGGTTTCCATTCAGTCCACCAGTAGTCCATTCAGTCCACCAGTAGCTAGGTTTCCATTCAGTCCACCAGTTGCGAGGTTTCCATTCAGTCCACCAGTAGTCCATTCAGTCCACCATTCAGTCCACCAGTAGCTGGGTTTCCATTCAGTTAACCAGTAGCTGGGTTTCCATTCAGTCCACCAGTAGCTAGGTTTCCATTCAGTCCACCAGTAGCTGGGTTTCCATTCAGTCCACCAGTAGCTAGGTTTCCATTCAGTCCACCAGTAGCTAGGTTTCCATTCAGTCCACCAGTAGCTGGGTTTCCATTCAGTCCACCAGTAGTCTATTCAGTCCACCAGTAGCTGGGTTTCCATTCAGTCCACCAGTATCTAGGTTTCCATTCAGTCCACCAGTAGCTAGGTTTCTATTCAGTCCACCAGTATCTAGGATTCCATTCAGTCCACCAGTAGCTGGGTTTCCATTCAGTCCACCAGTATCTAGGTTTCCATTCAGTCCACCAGTAGCTAGGTTTCCATTCAGTCCACCAGTAGCTAGGTTTCCATTCAGTCCACCAGTAGCTAGGTTTCCATTCAGTCCACCAGTAGCTGGGTTTCCATTCAGTCCACCAGTAGTCTATTCAGTCCACCAGTAGCTGGGTTTCCATTCAGTCCACCAGTATCTAGGTTTCCATTCTGTCCACCAGTAGTTAGGTTTCCATTCAGTCCACCAGTAGCTAGGTTTCCATTCAGTCCACCAGTAGCTAGGTTTCCATTCAGTCCACCAGTAGCTAGGTTTCCATTCAGTCCACCAGTAGCTAGGTTTCCATTAAGTCCACCAGTTGCTAGGTTTCCATTCAGTCCACCAGTAGTCCATTCAGTCCACCAGTAGCTAGGTTTCCATTCAGTCCACCAGTTGCGAGGTTTCCATTCAGTCCACCAGTAGTCCATTCAGTCCACCATTCAGTCCACCAGTAGCTGGGTATCCATTCAGTCCACCAGTAGCTGGGTTTCTATTCAGTCCACCAGTAGCTAGGTTTCTATTCAGTCCACCAGTAGCTAGGTTTCCATTCAGTCCACCAGTAGCTAGGTTTCCATTCAGTCCACCACTAGCTAGGTTTCCATTCAGTCCACCGGTGGCTAGGTTTCCATTCAGTCCACCAGTAGCTAGATTTCCATTCAGTCCACCAGTAGCTGGGTTTCCATTCAGTCCACCAGTAGTCTATTCAGTCCACCAGTAGCTGGATTTCCATTCAGTCCACCAGTATCTAGGTTTCCATTCAGTCCACCAGTAGCTAGGTTTCTATTCAGTCCACCAGTATCTAGGATTCCATTCAGTCCACCAGTAGCTGGGTTTCCATTCAGTCCACCAGTATCTAGGTTTCCATTCAGTCCACCAGTAGCTAGGTTTCCATTCAGTCCACCAGTAGCTAGGTTTCCATTCAGTCCACCAGTAGCTAGGTTTCCATTCAGTCCACCAGTAGCTGGGTTTCCATTCAGTCCACCAGTAGTCTATTCAGTCCACCAGTAGCTGGGTTTCCATTCAGTCCACCAGTATCTAGGTTTCCATTCTGTCCACCAGTAGTTAGGTTTCCATTCAGTCCACCAGTAGCTAGGTTTCCATTCAGTCCACCAGTAGCTAGGTTTCAATTCAGTCCACCAGTAGCTAGGTTTCCATTCAGTCCACCAATAGCTAGGTTTCCATTCAGTTCACCAGTAGCTAGGTTTCCATTCAGTCCACCAGTAGCTGGGTTTCCATTCAGTCCACCAGTAGCTGGTTTCCATTCAGTCCACCAGTAGCTAGGTTTCCATTCAGTCCACCAGTAGCTAGGTTTCCATTCAGTCCACCAGTAGCTAGGTTTCCGTTCAGTCCACCAGTAGCTAGGTTTCCATTCAGTCCACCAGTAGCTAGGTTTCCATTCAGTCCACCAGTAGCTAGGTTTCCATTCAGTCCACCAGTAGTCCATTCAGTCCACCACTAGCTAGGTTTCCATTCAGTCCACCGGTGGCTAGGTTTCCATTCAGTCCACCAGTAGCTAGATTTCCATTCAGTCCACCAGTAGCTGGGTTTCCATTCAGTCCACCAGTAGTCTATTCAGTCCACCAGTAGCTGGGTTTCCATTCAGTCCACCAGTATCTAGGTTTCCATTCAGTCCACCAGTAGCTAGGTTTCTATTCAGTCCACCAGTATATAGGATTCCATTCAGTCCACCAGTAGCTGGGTTTCCATTCAGTCCACCAGTATCTAGGTTTCCATTCAGTCCACCAGTAGCTAGGTTTCCATTCAGTCCACCAGTAGCTAGGTTTCCATTCAGTCCACCAGTAGCTAGGTTTCCATTCAGTCCACCAGTAGCTAGGTTTCCATTCAGTCCACCAGTAGCTGGGTTTCCATTCAGTCCACCAGTAGTCTATTCAGTCCACCAGTAGCTGGGTTTCCATTCAGTCCACCAGTATCTAGGTTTCCATTCTGTCCACCAGTAGTTAGGTTTCCATTCAGTCCACCAGTAGCTAGGTTTCCATTCAGTCCACCAGTAGCTAGGTTTCCATTCAGTCCACCAGTAGCTAGGTTTCCATTCAGTCCACCAGTAGCTAGGTTTCCATTCAGTCCACCAGTTGCTAGGTTTCCATTCAGTCCACCAGTAGTCCATTCAGTCCACCAGTAGCTAGGTTTCCATTCAGTCCACCAGTTGCGAGGTTTCCATTCAGTCCACCAGTAGTCCATTCAGTCCACCATTCAGTCCACCAGTAGCTGGGTTTCCATTCAGTCCACCAGTAGCTGGGTATCCATTCAGTCCACCAGTAGCTGGGTTTCTATTCAGTCCACCAGTAGCTAGGTTTCTATTCAGTCCACCAGTAGCTAGGTTTCCATTCAGTCCACCAGTAGCTAGGTTTCCATTCAGTCCACCAGTAGCTGGGTTTCCATTCAGTCCACCAGTAGTCTATTCAGTCCACCAGTAGCTGGGTTTCCATTCAGTCCACCAGTATCTAGGTTTCCATTCTGTCCACCAGTAGTTAGGTTTCCATTCAGTCCACCAGTAGCTAGGTTTCCATTCAGTCCACCAGTAGCTAGGTTTCCATTCAGTCCACCACTAGCTAGGTTTCCATTCAGTCCACCGGTGGCTAGGTTTCCATTCAGTCCACCAGTAGCTAGATTTCCATTCAGTCCACCAGTAGCTGGGTTTCCATTCAGTCCACCAGTAGTCTATTCAGTCCACCAGTAGCTGGGTTTCCATTCAGTCCACCAGTATCTAGGTTTCCATTCAGTCCACCAGTAGCTAGGTTTCTATTCAGTCCACCAGTATCTAGGATTCCATTCAGTCCACCAGTAGCTGGGTTTCCATTCAGTCCACCAGTATCTAGGTTTCCATTCAGTCCACCAGTAGCTAGGTTTCCATTCAGTCCACCAGTAGCTAGGTTTCCATTCAGTCCACCAGTAGCTAGGTTTCCATTCAGTCCACCAGTAGCTGGGTTTCCATTCAGTCCACCAGTAGTCTATTCAGTCCACCAGTAGCTGGGTTTCCATTCAGTCCACCAGTATCTAGGTTTCCATTCTGTCCACCAGTAGTTAGGTTTCCATTCAGTCCACCAGTAGCTAGGTTTCCATTCAGTCCACCAGTAGCTAGGTTTCCATTCAGTCCACCAGTAGCTAGGTTTCCATTCAGTCCACCAGTTGCTAGGTTTCCATTCAGTCCACCAGTAGTCCATTCAGTCCACCAGTAGCTAGGTTTCCATTCAGTCCACCAGTTGCGAGGTTTCCATTCAGTCCACCAGTAGTCCATTCAGTCCACCATTCAGTCCACCAGTAGCTGGGTTTCCATTCAGTTAACCAGTAGCTGGGTTTCCATTCAGTCCACCAGTAGCTAGGTTTCCATTCAGTCCACCAGTAGCTGGGTTTCCATTCAGTCCACCAGTAGCTAGGTTTCCATTCAGTCCACCAGTAGCTAGGTTTCTATTCAGTCCACCAGTAGCTAGGTTTCCATTCAGTCCACCAGTAGCTAGGTTTCCATTCAGTCCACCAGTAGCTAGGTTTCTATTCAGTCCACCAGTAGCTGGGTTTCCATTCAGTCCACCAGTAGCTAGGTTTGCGGATAAACGGCTGTGTGTCATGACATACTGCACATTATTTATGTAAATATCACAATGTAGGAATAAATCCGTCACTAGATTTTGAAATATGAACTTTATTTACTCATGTTTATATGAACATACATACAGTACAGCATAAAACGGCCTAGCAACCAGGCTCAACTATGAGGTTTAAGGGCAGAAGGGTCCTTAAAAAACACATCCTCCTCCTCTATCTCCATCTCTCTCTGAAAGTATCCATGTCTGTTTATAGTGAATTAATCCCAAATGGCACCCTAAACCCTACATAGTGCACTACTTTAGACCAGAGCCCTATTCCCTATATAGTGCACTACTTTAGACCAGAGCCCTATTCCCTATAGAGTACACTACTTTAGACCTGAGCCCTATTCCCTATGGAGTACACTACTTTAGACCATTCCCTATATAGTGCACTACTTTAGACCAGGGCCCTATTCCCTATGTAGTGCACTACTTTAGACCAGAGCCCTATTCCCTATGTAGTGCACTACTTTAGACCAGAGCCCTATGGGAGAGTCCTATGGGTCCTGGTCCAAAGTAGTGCACTACATAAGGAATAAGGCTCTAGTTCACTATGTAGCATCCTGGTCCAAAGTAGTGCACTACATAAGGAATAGGGAACTAGTTCACTATGTAGGGTCCTAGTCCAAAGTAGTGCACTACTTAAGGAATAGGGAAGTAGTTCACTATGTAGGGTCCTAGTCCAAAGTAGTGCAGTACATAAGGAATACATTTGGACATACATATATCAGAAATGGCCTAGCAACCGCCTAGCAACCGCCTAGCAACCAGGCTAAACTATGAAGTTGTTAGGCAACCAATGGGCTCTAGTGCCCTGGTTACAAGCACTATAGGTAGGGAACATAGTGTCCACTACAGGTAGGGAATATGGTGTCCACTATAGGTAGGGAACATAGTGTCCACTACAGGTAGGGAATATGGTGTCCACTACAGGTATGGAACATAGTGTCCACTATAGGTAGGGAACATTGTGTCCACTATAGGTAGGGCATATGGTGCCCAACTTTTGGGAAGCAGGCAGTACATCTGTACATCTGTAGTGAGTCCAGCCCAGTCACCACAGAGAACACAGTCAAAACGCATAACAACATTAAAACAGGGTCGTTCTGAATTCCAACTGAAGGTCAATTCATGTCCTACATTTAAATCCCAATTGCAAAAAGGCCATCTATTTTCAACGACTTCCCAATAAACTGAAAAGTAAAAGCGATTTATTTAGTTTAAATCGAAATCACTTCCTGAATTGACTTTGACTACCTTTTTAATTGGAATTGACCCCCCCCCCCAAACTCTGCAAAAAACAAAAACAACTCTAACTCCATTTCCCTGGTCCATGACTCCGCCTCCTCACTGCATGACGACGTGGGGCTCTATGTGGAAAAGCAGCTCGTCGTCGCCGCGACGAACCTCCAGGAGGAGGGGCCCGTCGCCTAGCAACGCCCCCTGCAGCTCGTCGGTGGTCCTGAGTGGGCGGCCGTTCAGCTTGAGGATCACGTCACCGGCCTCTATCCCGCCCCTTTTGTAGAAAAAAAACGAGAGGTTCTCATTGGTCGTCGGTTCCTAAAGAAGGCTTCTTCCACATTGGTACAGTGATGGCTCAACCTTGCCCTTTGATAGGCTAGCTAGCTAAACTACGTTTTTTTGATATAACAGATAAACCAATTGTATTAATCCATTCCTCCTTTCGCTCCAATCAGGGCCTTTGAGGTGTGTCACTGTGTGTGTGCGTCCGTGTGTGTGTGTCCGTGTGTGTGTGTCACTGTGTGTTTGTGCTGCATCTTTGCATATGTGTGTGTGTGTGTGTGTGTGTATGAAAACACCTACCTGTGCGCGGGGGACTCAGGTATAACTTGATGGACCAACACTCCACTGGTGACATCATCAGGGAAGTCAGGATTCTGCCTCTTCATCTCCTCCACGAGACTACAGTATAAATACACATTAATTAGATTGAAGACCTCCTCTACCAGACTACAGTATAAATACACATTAATTAGATCACTCCTCTACCAGACTACAGTATAAATACACATTAATTAGATTAAAGACCTCCTCTACCAGACTACAGTATAAATACACATTAATTAGATTACTCCTCTACCAGACTACAGTATAAATACACATTAATTAGATTACTTCTCTACCAGACTACAGTATAAATACACATTAATTAGATTAAAGACATCCTCTACCAGACTACAGTATAAATACACATTAATTAGATTACCCCTCTACCAGACTACAGTATAAATACACATTAATTAGATTACTCCTCTACCAGACTACAGTATAAATACACATTAATTAGATTGCTCCTCTACCAGACTACAGTATAAATACACATTAATTAGATTACCCCTCTACCAGACTACAGTATAAATACACATTAATTAGATTACTCCTCTACCAGACTACAGTATAAATACACATTAATTAGATTACTCCTCTACCAGACTACAGTATAAATACACATTAATTAGATTACTCCTCTACCAGACTACAGTATAAATACACATTAATTAGATTACTCCTCTACCAGACTACAGTATAAATACACATTAATTAGATTACTCCTCTACCAGACTACAGTATAAATACACATTAATTAGATTACTCCTCTACCAGACTACAGTATAAATACACATTAATTAGATTACTCCTCTACCAGACTACAGTATAAATACACATTAATTAGATTAAAGACCTCCTCTACCAGACTACAGTATAAATACACATTAATTAGATTACTCCTCTACCAGACTACAGTATAAATACACATTAATTAGATTAAAGACCTCCTCTACCAGACTACAGTATAAATACACATTAATTAGATTACTCCTCTACCAGACTACAGTATAAATACACATTAATTAGATTACTCCTCTACCAGACTACAGTATAAATACACATTAATTAGATCACTCCTCTACCAGACTACAGTATAAATACACATTAATTAGATTAAAGACCTCCTCTACCAGACTACAGTATAAATACACATTAATTAGATTAAAGACCTCCTCTACCAGACTACAGTATAAATACACATTAATTAGATTACTCCTCTACCAGACTACAGTATAAATACACATTAATTAGATTAAAGACCTCCTCTACCAGACTACAGTATAAATACACATTAATTAGATTGCTCCTCTACCAGACTACAGTATAAATACACATTAATTAGATTACTCCTCTACCAGACTACAGTATAAATACACATTAATTAGATTACTACTCTACCAGACTACAGTATAAATACACATTAATTAGATTGAAGACCTCCTCTACCAGACTACAGTATAAATACACATTAATTAGATTACTCCTCTACCAGACTACAGTATAAATACACATTAATTAGATTACTCCTCTACCAGACTACAGTATAAATACACATTAATTAGATTGAAGACCTCCTCTACCAGACTACAGTATAAATACACATTAATTAGATTACTCCTCTACCAGACTACAGTATAAATATACATTAATTAGATTACTCCTCTACCAGACTACAGTATAAATACACATTAATTAGATTACTCCTCTACCAGACTACAGTATAAATACACATTAATTAGATTGAAGACCTCCTCTACCAGACTACAGTATAAATACACATTAATTAGATTACTCCTCTACCAGACTACAGTATAAATACACATTAATTAGATTACTCCTCTACCAGACTACAGTATAAATACACATTAATTAGATTACTCCTCTACCAGACTACAGTATAAATACACATTAATTAGATTACTCCTCTACCAGACTACAGTATAAATACACATTAATTAGATTACTCCTCTACCAGACTACAGTATAAATACACATTAATTAGATTACTCCTCTACCAGACTACAGTATAAATACACATTAATTAGATTACTCCTCTACCAGACTACAGTATAAATACACATTAATTAGATTACTCCTCTACCAGACTACAGTATAAATACACATTAATTAGATTACTCCTCCACGAGACTACAGTATAAATACACATTAATTAGATTACTCCTCTACCAGACTACAGTATAAATACACATTAATTAGATTACTCCTCTACCAGACTACAGTATAAATACACATTAATTAGGTTACTCCTCTACCAGACTACAGTATAAATACACATTAATTAGATTACTCCTCTACCAGACTACAGTATAAATACACATTAATTAGATTGAAGACCTCCTCTACCAGACTACAGTATAAATACACATTAATTAGATTACTCCTCTACCAGACTACAGTATAAATACACATTAATTAGATTACTCCTCTACCAGACTACAGTATAAATACACATTAATTAGATTACTCCTCTACCAGACTACAGTATAAATACACATTAATTAGATTACTCCTCTAGCAGACTACAGTATAAATACACATTAATTAGATTACTCCTCTACCAGACTACAGTATAAATACACATTAATTAGATTACTCCTCTACCAGACTACAGTATAAATACACATTAATTAGATTACTCCTCTACCAGACTACAGTATAAATACACATTAATTAGATTGAAGACCTCCTCTACCAGACTACAGTATAAATACACATTAATTAGATTACTCCTCTACCAGACTACAGTATAAATACACATTAATTAGATTACTCCTCTACCAGACTACAGTATAAATACACATTAATTAGATTACTCCTCTACCAGACTACAGTATAAATACACATTAATTAGATTACTCCTCTACCAGACTACAGTATAAATACACATTAATTAGATTACTCCTCTACCAGACTACAGTATAAATACACATTAATTAGATTACTCCTCTACCAGACTACAGTATAAATACACATTAATTAGATTACTCCTCTACCAGACTACAGTATAAATACACATTAATTAGATTACTCCTCTACCAGACTACAGTATAAATACACATTAATTAGATTACTCCTCTACCAGACTACAGTATAAATACACATTAATTAGATTACTCCTCTACCAGACTACAGTATATTATTATATATATATATACACACACATTATTTTCCACCATCATTTGCAAATAAATTCATTAAAAATCCTACAATGTGATTTTCTGTATTTTTTTTCTAATTCTGTCTGTCATAGTTGAAGTGTACCTATGATGAAAATTACAGGCCTCTCTCGTCTTTTTAAGTGGGAGAACTTGCACAATTGGCGGCTGACTAAATACTATTTTGCCCCACTCTATATATGTATATACATATATGGGCCTGGAGAAATGGAACCACTGTCTCATCCATAGACAGAGGTATGGATGAGAGGCACTGACCATCCACAGATACAAATATAGAGTGAACCTCTTTATAATCTCACATGTTTCATTTCTGCTTTTCTCCGTTGACTAAACTGTAGTTAAAAAACAACCGCCTCCAAATTTCTAAATTAAAAGTTTCAAATTAAATTAATTGAATGAGGTTTATGGTCCTTTTTAGGGCCCATAGAACTATAGTATTAGTAAGTTACATCACTACACTACACTAATATCACAACAGGGCAGGAAAAAGAGTGTGTGTGTGTTTTACCCATCTGTGTGTGTGTGTGTGTGTGTGTGTGTGTGTGTGTGTGTGTGTGTCTGTGTTTTACCCATCTGTGTGTGTCTGTGTGTGTGTGTGTTTTACCCATCTGTGTGTGTCTGTCTGTGTGTGTGTGTGTGTGTGTGTGTGTGTGTGTGTGTGTTTTACCCATCTGTGTGTGTCTGTCTGTGTGTGTGTGTGTGTGTGTGTGTGTGTGTGTGTGTGTGTCTGTGTATTACCCATCTGTGTGTGTCTGTGTGTGTGTGTGTGTGTTTTACCCATCTGTGTGTGTCTGTGTGTGTGTGTGTGTGTGTGTGTGTGTGTGTGTGTGTGTGTGTGTGTGTGTGTCTGTGTTTTACCCATCTGTGTGTGTGTGTGTGTGTGTGTGTTTTACCCGTCTGTGTGTGTGTGTGTGTGTGTGTGTGTGTGTGTGTGTGTGTGTGTGTGTGTGTGTGTTTTACCCATCTGTGTGTGTGTGTGTGTGTGTGTGTGTGTGTGTGTGTGTGTGTGTGTGTGTGTGTGTCTGTGTCTGTGTCTGTGTGTGTGTGTGTGTGTGTGTGTGTGTTTTACCCATCTGTGTGTGTGTGTGTGTGTGTGTGTGTGTGTGTGTGTGTGTGTGTGTGTGTGTGTGTGTGTGTGTGTGTGTGTGTGTGTGTGTGTGTTTTACCCATCTGTGACAGTGAGCATCTTAATGCCAATCAGACGCTTCTTCTTCACTCCTGTCGTTACTGATGAAAGAAAAACAGCACATTATGAAATCACCATTTTCATTTTATTTTCACATTCCTGCACAGTTGTGTGTGTGTGTGTGTGTGTGTGTGTGTGTGTGTGTGTGTGTGCGTGTGTGTGTGTGTGTGTGCGTGTGTGTGTGTGTGTGTGCGTGTGTGTGTGTGTGTCACCTGCATCTGACTGGGGTTCTGGAATGCGGTAATGACCACTCAGCATTCTGTGGTTACCTAGACAACAACACAGACACACACATTAGGCGCACACACACGAAACCACAGACAGACAGACAGACAGACAGACAGACAGACAGACAGACAGACAGACAGACAGACAGACAGACAGACAGACAGACAGAGTGACAGACAGACAGAGTGACAGAGTGACAGAGTGACAGACAGAGTGACAGAGTGACAGAGTGACAGAGTGAGTGACAGAGTGACAGACAGAGTGACAGACAGAGTGACAGACAGAGTGATAGACAGAGTGACAGACAGAGTGACAGGCAGGCAGGCAGGCAGGCAGGCAGACAGACAGGCAGGCAGGCAGGCAGGCAGGCAGGCAGGCAGGCAGACAGAGTGACAGACAGAGTGACAGACAGAGTGACAGACAGAGTGACAGACAGAGTGACAGACAGAGTGACAGACAGAGTGAGTGACAGAGTGACAGGCAGGCAGGCAGACAGACAGACAGGCAGGCAGGCAGGCAGGCAGGCAGGCAGGCAGGCAGGCAGACAGACAGACAGAGTGACAGAGTGACAGACAGAGAGACAGACAGAGTGACAGACAGAGTGACAGACAGAGTGACAGACAGAGTGACAGACAGAGTGAGTGACAGAGTGACAGGCAGGCAGACAGGCAGGCAGGCAGGCAGACAGACAGAGTGACAGAGTGACAGAGTGACAGACAGAGTGACAGAGTGACAGACAGAGTGACAGAGTGACAGACAGAGTGACAGACAGAGTGACAGAGTGACAGAGTGACAGACAGAGTGACAGACAGAGTGAGTGACAGACAGAGTGAGTGACAGACAGAGTGAGTGACAGACAGAGTGAGTGACAGACAGAGTGAGTGACAGACAGAGTGAGTGACAGACAGAGTGACAGGCAGGCAGACCTGCACTGTGTTTGTTGTGCTGTGACTCAGTGAGAAAACGTCTGATCCGGTCTGAAGGAATGGCGAAGGAGATTCCTGCCGTCACCTTGAGGGTATTGATACCTATCACCTCCCCGTCCTGTACACACACACACACACAGGTAAGCTACAGAAGGGTTGATAAAGAGCGTGAAGATACCACAGACTAGTCATTATACAGACAGCATTGGTTAGTTCAACCGCCCGTCATTGATCTATAGATTCAGCCCGTCATTGACCTATAGATTCAGCCCGTCATTGATCTATAGATTCAGCCCCTCATTGATCTATAGATTCAGCCACTCATTGACCTATAGATTCAGCCACTCATTGATCTATAGATTCAGCCCGTCATTGACCTATAGATTCAGCCC
>NC_048574.1:85049905-85062405 GCF_013265735.2 Oncorhynchus mykiss
TGTGTGTGTGTGTGTGTGTGTGTGTGTGTGTGTGTGTGTGTTACAGGCAGAACCCTTTTGGGTTCCATGTCCACAGAGGGTTCTACCTGGAACCCAAAATAGTTCTACCTGGAACCAACAAAGGGTTCTCCTAAGGGGACAGCCAAAGAACCCTTTTGGAACCCTTTCTTCTAAGAGTGCACACACACACAGACAGGCACACACACACAGGCGCACACACACACACACACACTGACCTGAGGAAGAGCTCTATGTGAACCACAGCAGGAGCCATCTTTTCCACCACGTCAGCTATGAAGTTGAACTTGTATCTGGGGCTGTTGGGATGGCCAGGAGCAGGACCTATACTGGCAACAAGAACCCATCCTGTCAACACAGAAACACCACCTCTACACTCTACAACACTCGGTCACACTCACAACTAGCACAACCTTGCAGTAACAGTGTTTAGAATGGAATATTGTTAGAAGTTAAAATGGAATGTTTGAGTATGGTGTAGAATGTTGGAAATAGAATGTTTCAAATGGAATGTTTGAGTATGGTGTAGAATGTTGGAAATAGAATGTTTCAAATGGAATGTTTGAGTATGGTGTAGAATGTTGGAAATAGAATGTTTCAAATGGAATGTTTGAGTATGGTGTAGAATGTTGGAAATAGAATGTTTCAAATGGAATGTTTGAGTATGGTGTAGAATGTTGGAAATAGAATGTTTCAAAATGGAATGCTAGAGTTAGATTTAGAATGGTGGGATCGGAATGGAGGAGGAAGGGAAGGACTGAGGAGGGGGAGGAGGAGGAGGAGGAGGAGAGAAGAGGTGGGGGAGGAGGAGGAACAGTAGGAGAGAAGAGGAGGAGAAGGAGGAGGAGGAACAGTAGGAGAGAATAGGAGGAAAAGGAGGAACAGTATGAGAGAAGAGGAGGCGGAGGCGGAGGAGGAGAGAAGAGGACGAGGAGGAGGAAGAGGAGGAGAGAAGAGAAGGAGGAAGAGGAGGAGGAGAGAAGAGGAGAAGGAGGAAGAGGAGAAGAGAAGAGGAGAAAAGCGGAGGTGGAGGAGGAGGAACAATAGGAGAGAAGAGGAGGAGGAAGAGGAACAGTAGGAGAGGAGAGGAGGAAGAAGAGAAGAGGAGGAGGAGGAACAGTAGGAGAGAAGAGGAGGAAGAAGAGAAGAGGAGGAGGAGGAAGAGGAACAGTAGGATAGAAGAGGAGGGGTAGAGAGAGAATATTGTTGTTGTTGTTGTTGTAGTCACTCTGCATACAAAGGAAAAGAGACGAGGAAGAGGAGGAGAGAAGAGGAGGAGTAGAGAGTGAATATTGTTGTTGTAGTCACTCTGCATACAAAGGAAAAGAGACGAGGAAGAGGAGGAGAGAAGAGGAGGAGTAGAGAGTGAATATTGTTGTTGTAGTCACTCTGCATACAAAGGAAAAGAGACGAGGAAGAGGAGGAGAGAAGAGGAGGAGTAGAGAGTGAATATTGTTGTTGTTGTTGTAGTAACTCTGCATACAAATGAAAAGAGACGAGGAAGAGGAGGAGAGAAGAGGAGGAGAGAAGAGGAGGAGTAGAGAGTGAATATTGTTGTTGTTGTAACTCTGCATACAAAGGAAAAGAGACGAGGAAGAGGAGGAGAGAAGAGGAGGAGAGAAGAGGAGGAGTAGAGAGTGAATATTGTTGTTGTTGTTGTAGTAACTCTGTATACAAAGGAAAAGAGACGAGGAAGAGGAGGAGAGAAGAGGAGGAGAGAATAGGAGGAGTAGAGAGTGAATATTGTTGTTGTAGTCACTCTGCATACAAAGGAAAAGAGATGAGGAAGAGGAGGAGAGAAGAGGAGGAGTAGAGAGTGAATATTGTTGTTGTTGTAACTCTGCATACAAAGGAAAAGAGACGAGGAAGAGGAGGAGAGAAGAGGAGGAGAGAAGAGGAGGAGTAGAGAGTGAATATTGTTGTTGTTGTTGTAGTAACTCTGTATACAAAGGAAAAGAGACGAGGAAGAGGAGGAGAGAAGAGGAGGAGAGAAGAGGAGGAGTAGAGAGTGAATATTGTTGTTGTAGTCACTCTGCATACAAAGGAAAAGAGACGAGGAAGAGGAGGAGAGAAGAGGAGGAGTAGAGAGTGAATATTGTTGTTGTTGTTGTTGTAGTAACTCTGTATACAAAGGAAAAGAGACGAGGAAGAGGAGGAGAGAAGAGGAGGAGTAGAGAGTGAATATTGTTGTTGTTGTTGTTGTAGTAACTCTGTATACAAAGGAAAAGAGACGAGGAAGAGGAGGAGAGAAGAGGAGGAGTAGAGAGTGAATATTGTTGTTGTTGTTGTTGTAGTAACTCTGTATACAAAGGAAAAGAGATGAGGAAGAGGAGGAGAGAAGAGGAGGAGAGAAGAGGAGGAGTGGAGAGTGAATATTGTTGTTGTTGTTGTTGTAGTAACTCTGTATACAAAGGAAAAGAGACGAGGAAGAGGAGGAGAGAAGAGGAGGAGAGAAGAGGAGGAGTGGAGAGTGAATATTGTTGTTGTTGTTGTTGTAGTAACTCTGTATACAAAGGAAAAGAGACGAGGAAGAGGAGGAGAGAAGAGGAGGAGTAGAGAGTGAATATTGTTGTTGTTGTTGTTGTAGTAACTCTGTATACAAAGGAAAAGAGATGAGGAAGAGGAGGAGAGAAGAGGAGGAGAGAAGAGGAGGAGTGGAGAGTGAATATTGTTGTTGTTGTTGTTGTAGTAACTCTGTATACAAAGGAAAAGAGACGAGGAAGAGGAGGAGAGAAGAGGAGGAGAGAAGAGGAGGAGTAGAGAGGAGGAGTAGAGAGTGAATATTGTTGTTGTAGTAACTCTGTATACAAAGGAAAAGAGACGAGGAAGAGGAGGAGAGAAGAGGAGGAGAGAAGAGGAGGAGTAGAGAGTGAATATTGTTGTTGTAGTAACTCTGTATACAAAGGAAAAGAGACGAGGAAGAGGAGGAGAGAAGAGGAGGAGAGAAGAGGAGGAGTAGAGAGTGAATATTGTTGTTGTTGTTGTAGTAACTCTGTATACAAAGGAAAAGAGACGAGGAAGAGGAGGAGAGAAGAGGAGGAGAGAATAGGAGGAGTAGAGAGTGAATATTGTTGTTGTAGTAACTCTGCATACAAAGGAAAAGAGATGAGGAAGAGGAGGAGAGAAGAGGAGGAGTAGAGAGTGAATATTGTTGTTGTAGTCACTCTGCATACAAAGGAAAAGAGATGAGGAAGAGGAGGAGAGAAGAGGAGGAGTGGAGAGTGAATATTGTTGTTGTAGTCACTCTGCATACAAAGGAAAAGAGATGAGGAAGAGGAGGAGAGAAGAGGAGGAGTAGAGAGTGAATATTGTTGTTGTTGTTGTAGTAACTCTGCATACAAAGGAAAAGAGACGAGGAAGAGGAGGAGAGAAGAGGAGGAGAGAAGAGGAGGAGAGAAGAGGAGGAGTAGAGAGTGAATATTGTTGTTGTTGTAGTAACTCTGCATACAAAGGAAAAGAGACGAGGAAGAGGAGGAGAGAAGAGGAGGAGTGGAGAGTGAATATTGTTGTTGTTGTTGTAGTAACTGTATACAAGGGAAAAGAGTGAAAGGTGATTCACTGCCATGGCATTTCTCTCCTAACAGAAACCACAGAAGAAGTGGCTCAGCAGAACCGTTGGAACCCATTATTCACAGCCCTCCTCATTAGAACCTGACTTCTACATTCCATGTTGGAATACGGAAGACAATATTACAGAAACCACAGAAGAAGTGGCTCAGCAGAACCGTTGGAACCCATTATTCACAGCCCTCCTCATTAGAACCTGACTTCTACATTCCATGTTGGAATACGGAACACAATATTACAGAAACCACAGAAGAAGTGGCTCAGCAGAACCGTTGGAACCCATTATTCACAGCCCTCCTCATTAGAACCTGACTTCTACATTCCATGGTGGAATACGGAACACAATATTACAGAAACCACAGAAGAAGTGGCTCAGCAGAACCGTTGGAACCCATTATTCACAGCCCTCCTCATTAGAACCTGACTTCTACATTCCATGGTGGAATACGGAACACAATATTACAGAAACCACAGAAGAAGTGGCTCAGCAGAACCGTTGGAACCCATTATTCACAGCCCTCCTCATTAGAACCTGACTTCTACATTCCATGGTGGAATACGGAACACAATATTACAGAAACCACAGAAGAAGTGGCTCAGCAGAACCGTTGGAACCCATTATTCACAGCCCTCCTCATTAGAACCTGACTTCTACATTCCATGTTGGAATACGGAAGACAATATTACAGAAACCACAGAAGAAGTGGCTCAGCAGAACCGTTGGAACCCATTATTCACAGCCCTCCTCATTAGAACCTGACTTCTACATTCCATGTTGGAATACGGAAGACAATACTACCACATGCTCAGATAAGTCATCCCAAATTAGGTTTCTATAAAAGGCAATCTCATAAGCAAATAGCCTACAACTTCAGAAAACCAATGTTGAACATTCAAAACTCAGCCCTGGTAATGACTGTAGGGCTGTGATAGGCTAATCAAGTATAGCCTAAGAAACAACAGTTCTGATTGGGCCAGAATCCATAGGATAAATAAATGACATGGGAAGATTGGGTTTTTATAGGGCAAAAACAATAAGCCTAGTTCATTGGTTTAGCGCTTTAACTGAAGGCTAGTTTATTGTATTAGTTCTTTAACTGAAGGCTAATTTATTGTTATAGCCCTTTAACTGAAGGCACATTTATTGTTATAGCCCTTTAACTGAAGGCTAGTTTATTGTATTAGTTCTTAACTGAAGGCTAGTTTATTGTATTAGTTCTTTAACTGAAGGCTAATTTATTGTTATAGCCCTTTAACTGAAGGCTAGTTTATTGTTATAACTTATTGGAAGAAGTTTGGACCCACCAAGAATCAAACACCAAGACACCAAACTGAGCAATCGGTGTAGAAGGACCTTGGTCAGGAAGGTGACCAAGAACCCGATGGTCACACTGACAGAGCTCCAGAGTTCCTCTGTGGAGATGGTAGAACCTTCCAGAAGGACAACCATCTCTGCAGCACTCCACCAACCAGGCCTTTATGGTAAAGTGGCCAGACAGAAGCCACTCCTCAGTAAAAGGTACATGACAGACCGGTTGGAGTTTGCCAAAAGGCACCTAAAAGACTCTCAGACCATGAGAAACAAGATTCTCTGGTCTGATGAAACCAAGCCTCACGTCTGGAGGACACCTGGCACCATCCCTACAGTGAAGCATGGTGGTGGCAGCATCATGATTTAGGGATGTTTTTCAGCGAAAGGGACTGAGAGACTAGTCGGGATCGAGGGAAAGATGAACAGAGCAAAGTACAGAGAGATCCTTGATGAAAACCTGCTCCAGAGTGCTCAGGACTTCAGACTGGGGCAAAGGTTCCCCTTTCAACAGGACAACGACCCTAAGCACACGTCCGAGACAACGCAGGAGTGGCTTCGGGACAAGTCTCTAAATGTCCTTGACATCAGCCAGAGCCTGATGGAACATCTCTGGAGAGACCTGAAAATAGCTGCGCAGCGACGCTCCCCATCCAACCTGACAGAGCCTGATGGAACATCTCTGGAGAGACCTGAAAATAGCTGTGCAGCGACGCTCCCCATCCAACCTGACAGAGCCTGATGGAACATCTCTGGAGAGACCTGAAAATAGCTGTGCAGCGTTGCTCCCCATCCAACCTGACAGAGCCTGATGGAACATCTCTGGAGAGACCTGAAAATAGCTGGGCAGCGACGCTCCCCATCCAACCTGACAGAGCCTGATGGAACATCTCTGGAGAGACCTGAAAATAGCTGCGCAGCGACGCTCCCCATCCAACCTTATTGAATCTTGTTATGTTCATACACATT
Organism: Oncorhynchus mykiss; assembly: GCF_013265735.2. Classification (NCBI taxonomy): domain Eukaryota; kingdom Metazoa; phylum Chordata; class Actinopteri; order Salmoniformes; family Salmonidae; genus Oncorhynchus; species Oncorhynchus mykiss. The sequence continues at coordinate 85,055,769 of NC_048574.1, forward strand.
TTTACACGTTAAGTTTGCTGAAAATAAACCTTTATTTTTTTGCCGAGTTTATTAGTTTGCAAAAATGTTTTAAAAAAAAACAGTTTTTACTTTGTCATTATATGGTATTGTGTGTAGAATTGAATCAATTTTAGAATAAGGCTGTAATGTAACAAAATGTGTAAAAAGTCAAGGTGTCTGAGTACTTTCCCAATGCATATGCTAGCTCTGGCCCAGGGCTTTACATATGGACAAGGCCTTCTTCAAATTTAACTTAGAGCTGCCATGGTACTCATAAAATAAAACGCAACTCGTAACGCCCTGGGTGAGCGCTAGACTATAGGCTAACGGCTAGGACTTACCTGATGGACAGGGTCCCTTGTGTGCTTGGGTGATGGCCTCCCTTTCCTTCTGAAGAGCTTTCCGGCTGGCAGCCTTCATCCGACACACGTTCCCGTACGTCTTTCCGTCGCTACCACACACCTTATACCCCATCTTACACTGACACAGCCTCCGCTTGGAGCTGCGCTTCCCCGACGGGCCTTTGTTAGGACCGTTAGGGGACCTACACTCTAAGCCGTCCCCACACGGCAGGTCGTTTTTCCGGCCACAGAGTTCGTCCTCGCCCCGGGAACACACCAGGCAACAGTTGCACCGGTCTGGGACATACCCGCTGGGGCAGTTCGGGCTAGGACACGCGCTCACGTCGCACTGGGAGGAACACTTTTTGGAGCTGGACTCGGAGCCGGCACCGGACCCGGTGAGCTGGTGCGTGAAAAATACCGTCGCAGCGAACAGGAACACCCGCATCCCGAGAATGCGGAATAAAAAAAGAGGGAAACGAAAAAGCCTGACAGAAAGAGAGAGTCTCGGTAAATGCTGGAACGGAGTTGGGGAGGATTTACAGGCACTCCATTGGATAGTTAGACAGTTGTCTCTTCAACAAGCTTGAGGTAGACGTCTCTTTTCGCGCTAAACAATTTTTATCACTTGAATATTCTGTTCTTAAAGACTCCACAAATGTATTCTATGTATTATAATCTTTATACTTCAAAATTAAAAATTAAAAAAGTAATAGGACAAATAGGACTACTGTCTGCGTTGCGTAATGAGGAGTGGAAGAGAGCACATCGAAGACAGACAGAGCGACTGGTTCACATACCTGGATACTGTAACAGACGGATCATGATGAATCTCTCTCTACCCCTCCCCCCGAGAACTCGATGTGGACACTGGGAGGCTGCCCCGCCATGCCATGGCAAACCTCCCTCCCTCGCACAGACCTGTACGGGCACTGTGTGTCTGGCACACACACAGGCTGCCAGAGATCTGGACAAAGGTTATAACTGAGCCGTGCGCCATCTAGTGGAGAATTAAGATAACTGTTACAATTCTCTCTTTCTTTCTTTCTGTCTTTCTGTCTTTCTTTCGGTTCTTTATTCCTTCTCTCTAACATGTCCTGTCCATCTTCATGACTTTGAGGCTACTAAAAAGGTGAAACAAACAACTGAAACAGTAGGTGGAGTGATGTAGACTGAAACAGGGCCTACAGTAGGTGGAGTGATGTAGACTGAAACAGGGACTACAGTAGGTGGAGTGATGTAGACTGAAACAGGGCCTACAGTAGGTGGAGTGATGTAGACTGAAACAGGGCCTACAGTAGGTGGAGTGATGTAGACTGAAACAGGGCCTACAGTAGGTGGAGTGATGTAGACTGAAACAGGGCCTACAGTAGGTGGAGTGATGTAGACTGAAACAGGGCCTACAGTAGGTGGAGTGATGTAGACTGAAACAGGGCCTACAGTAGGTGGAGTGATGTAGACTGAAACAGGGCCTACAGTAGGTGGAGTGATGTAGACTGAAACAGGGCCTACAGTAGGTGGAGTGATGTAGACTGAAACAGGGCCTACAGTAGGTGGAGTGATGTAGACTGAAACAGGGCCTACAGTAGGTGGAGTGATGTAGACTGAAACAGGGCCTACAGTAGGTGGAGTGATGTAGACTGAAACAGGGCCTACAGTAGGTGGAGTGATGTAGACTGAAACAGGGCCTACAGTAGGTGGAGTGATGTAGACTGAAACAGGGCCTACAGTAGGTGGAGTGATGTAGACTGAAACAGGGCCTACAGTAGGTGGAGTGATGTAGACTGAAACAGGGCCTACAGTAGGTGGAGTGATGTAGACTGAAACAGGGCCTACAGTAGGTGGAGTGATGTAGACTGAAACAGGGCCTACAGTAGGTGGAGTGATGTAGACTGAAACAGGGCCTACAGTAGGTGGAGTGATGTAGACTGAAACAGGGCCTACAGTAGGTAGAGTGAGGTAGACTGAAACGGGGCCTACAGTAGGTGGTGTGATGTAGACTGAAACTGGGCCTACAGTAGGTGGAGTGATGTAGACTGAAACAGGAAAGACTGAAACCTGCCTCCTCTACCCACTAGGCTACCTGCCTCCTCTAACCACCAGGCTACCCGCCTCCTCTATCCACCAGGCTACCCGCCTCCTCTAACCACCAGGCTACGCGCCTTCTCTAACCACCAGGCTACCCGCCTCCTCTAACAACCAGGCTACCCGCCTCCTCTAACCACTAGGCTACCCGCCTCCTCTAAACACCAGGCTACCCGCCTCCTCTAACCACTAGGCTACCCGCCTCCTCTAACCACCAGGCTACCCGCCTCCTCTAACCACCAGGCTACCTGCCTCCCCTCCACTCTAACCCCTAGGCTACCTGCCTCCTCTACACTCTAACCACTAGGCTACCTGCCTCCTCTACACTCTAACCACTAGGCTACCTGCCTCCTCTACACTCTAACCACTAGGCTACCTGCCTCCTCTACACTCTAACCACTAGGCTACCTGCCTCCTCTACACTCTAACCACTAGGCTACCTGCCTCCTCTAACCACTAGGCTACCTGCCTCCTCTAACCACTAGGCTACCTGCCTCCTCTACACTCTAACCACTAGGCTACCTACCTCCTCTACACTCTAACCACTAGGCTACCTACCTCCTCTACACTCTAACTACTAGGCTACCCTGCCGCCTCTACACTCTAACCACTAGGCTACCTACCTCCTCTACACTCTAACCACTAGGCTACCTACCTCCTCTACACTCTAACCACTAGGCTACCCTGCCTCCTCCACACTCTAACCACTAGACTACCTGCCTCCTCTAACCACTAGACTACCTGCCTCCTCCACACTCTAACCACCAGGCTACCTGCCTCCTCTACACTCTAACCACTAGGCTACCTGCCTCCTCTACACTCTAACCACCAGGCTACCTGCCTCCTCTACACTCTAACCACTAGGCTACCTGCCTCCTCTACACTCTAACCACTAGGCTACCTGCCTCCTCTACACTCTAACCACTAGTCTACCTGCCTCCTCTACACTCTAACCACTAGACTACCTGCCTCCTCTACACTCTAACTACTAGACTACCTGCCGCCTCTACACTCTAACCACTAGACTACCTGCCTCCTCTACACTCTAACCACTAGACTACCTGCCTCCTCTACACTCTAACCACTAGACTACCTGCCTCCTCTACACTCTAACCACTAGGCTACCTGCCTCCTCTAACCACTAGACTACCTGCCTCCTCTACACTCTAACCACTAGGCTACCTGCCTCCTCTACACTCTAACCACTAGACTACCTGCCTCCTCTACACTCTAACCACCAGGCTACCTGCCTCCTCTACACTCTAACCACTAGGCTACCTGCCTGCTCTAACCACCAGGCTACCTGCCTCCTCTACACTCTAACCACCAGGCTACCTGCCTCCTCTAACCACTAGACTACCTGCCTCCTCTACACTCTAACCACTAGGCTACCTGCCTCCTCTACACTCTAACCACTAGACTACCTGCCTCCTCTACACTCTAACCACTAGACTACCTGCCTCCTCTACACTCTAACCACCAGGCTACCTGCCTCCTCTACACTCTAACCACTAGGCTACCTGCCTCCTCTACACTCTAACCACTAGACTACCTGCCGCCTCTACACTCTAACCACTAGGCTACCTGCCTCCTCTACACTCTAACCACTAGACTACCTGCCGCCTCTACACTCTAACCACTAGACTACCTGCCTCCTCTACACTCTAACCACTAGACTACCTACCTCCTCTACACTCTAACCACTAGGCTACCTGCCTCCTCTACACTCTAACCACTAGGCTACCTGCCTCCTCTACACTCTAACCACTAGGCTACCTACCTCCTCTACACTCTAACCACTAGACTACCTGCCTCCTCTACACTCTAACCACTAGGCTACTTGCCTCCTCTACACTCTAACCACTAGACTACCTGCCTCCTCTACACTCTAACCACTAGGCTACCTGCCTCCTCTACACTCTAACCACTAGGCTACCTGCCTCCTCTACACTCTAACCACTAGACTACCTGCCTCCTCTACACTCTAACCACTAGGCTACCTGCCTCCTCTACACTCTAACCACTAGACTACCTGCCTCCTCTACACTCTAACCACTAGACTACCTGCCTCCTCTACACTCTAACCACCAGGCTACCTGCCTCCTCTACACTCTAACCACTAGGCTACCTGCCTCCTCTACACTCTAACCACTAGGCTACCTACCTCCTCTACACTCTAACCACTAGGCTACCTGCCTCCTCTACACTCTAACCACTAGGCTACCTGCCACCTCTATACTCTAACCACTAGGCTACCTGCCTCCTCTACACTCTAACCACTAGACTACCTGCCTCCTCTATACTCTAACCACTAGGCTACCTACCTCCTCTACACTCTAACCACCAGGCTACCTGCCTCCTCTACACTCTAACCACTAGGCTACCTGCCACCCTCTACACTCTAACCACTAGTAGTGAACACGACCATAGTGAACATGACATAGACCAATGAAGAGAAGAAGGAGTTCACATTTAAACCAATTCCCAAAATGTACATTTATTTGTTTCCAACCATTTTTTAAAAATACAATTCTACCTTTACATTCATTATACAGCGGGAATAGAAAATTAAAGATGCATAAATTATGAAAAAACCCCAAACAGTGTCTGTGTCACCAACGGCACCCTATTCCCTATATAGTTCACTACTTTTATCCAAGAAAAGTGCACTACTTTGTCCCTATAGGCCCTGGTCCAAAAGTAGTGCACTACTTTGTCCCTGTAGGCCCCTGGTCCAAAAGTAGTGCACTACTTTGTCCCTATAGGCCCTGATCCAAAAGTAGGGCACTACTTTGTCCCTATAGGCCCTGGTCCAAAAGTAGTGCACTACTTTGTCCCTATAGGCCCTGGTCCAAAAGTAGTGCACTACTTTGTCCCTATAGGCCCTGGTCCAAAAGTAGTGCACTACTTTATCCCTATAGGCCCTGGACAAAGTAGTGCACTACTTTGTCCCTGTAGGCCATGGTCCAAAAGTAGTGCACTACTTTGTCCCTATAGGCCCCGGTCCAAAAGTAGTGCACTACTTTGTCCCTATAGGCCCTGGTCCAAAAGTAGTGCACTACTTTGTCCCTATAGGCCCTGGTCTAAAGTAGTGCACTTTGTAGGTAATAGGGTGCTTTATGGGACATATATAATGTTTAGCAAGTGTGCGAATGTCCTTATTTTTCCTTTTCCATTTGGTGGGAGATGAAACGGAAGTCTCAGCATTATGACATCATCAAACATGGCAGGGCAACTTCCTGTTTACAGACAACAACAACAACAAATCACAACAAACAAAATAATAACATTCTGCCAGGAGTTCCACTTTTGGGCTGAAGAATCAGGCCGGGATTGAATCTGATCGTGGGTTATAGGATTTGGAGGCCTTTTCTGACTGAGCCGACATCACGTTTACTGTGAATCGCCGGGACATATGTCCACAACCTGCTGATCAGATAGAATCTTCCCAAGATTGAGGCTGGCATTCAAATTGTCGTCGTCTTGAAAACAGGAAGTTCGCCCGCCCGCCCCCCCCCCCCCCCCTCCCCCGGTGCCCGACGACATCATATCGCACAGCGTACCTTAAGTTTAAACCACTACCCCATCCCATAATAGCCAAGAGCATACCGTCACCAGCAATTACACAGACATGTTAATCAACTAATACATTCATTGCTATGAAAAATGACCATCGAGTGCTTCTCCCCCCCCCCACAAAAAAAGGAGTCACTCGAAAGTAGTGCTATTTGGGACGACACCCTCGTCGACACTTTTCCCTCTCATTGAAATGTCTCGTTGCTCTATTTAAATATAAACTGCCAACTGTCAAATTCAAGCAACATACATTTTATTTTATCCAGTTTTTAACATGATTTAATTCCTTAAAAAAAAAAACATTTTCTTCATGCTTATATTACAATGATTTTGGCAGTAGAACCGAAGACGCGGTTCGTGTATCCCAACTAGCACTGTATTTCCCTAAGTGCACTAACCTCCCCTTATGGGGCCTCTGGTCAGACGTAGTGCAGGACTGGATAGTGGATAGGGTTCCATCCAGGACGTCCTGGGTTCTCCTCTGAGCTCAACACACTCGGGATACGTCCCAAATTGAACACTGTCACCTTTCCTAGGTGCACTAATCCCATTGACCGGGACCTAATGTAGTGCACTATAAAGGGAATAGGGAGCCAATTGGGATGTTTCCCCCCAGATGTGTGACGTCCAACTCC
>NC_048574.1:85067405-85124905 GCF_013265735.2 Oncorhynchus mykiss
TGGTAACTAGTCCTCTGAGCCTGTCTGATATCATACTGAATGGTAACTAGTCCTCTGAGACAGTCTGATATCATACTGAATGGTAACTAGTCCTCTGAGACAGTCTGATATCATACTGAATGGTAACTAGTCCTCTGAGACAGTCTGATATCATACTGAATGGTAACTAGTCCTCTGAGACAGTCTGATATCATACTGAATGGTAACTAGTCCTCTGAGACAGTCTGATATCATACTGAATGGTAACTAGTCCTCTGAGACCGTCTGATATCATACTGAATGGTAACTAGTCCCCTGAGACAGTCTGATATCATACTGAATGGTAACTAGTCCCCTGAGACAGTCTGATATCATACTGAATGGTAACTAGTCCTCTGAGACAGTCTGATATCATACTGAATGGTAACTAGTCCTCTGAGACCGTCTGATATCATACTGAATGGTAACTAGTCCTCTGAGACAGTCTGATATCATACTGAATGGTAACTAGTCCCCTGAGACAGTCTGATATCATACTGAATGGTAACTAGTCCTCTGAGACAGTCTGATATCATACTGAATGGTAACTAGTCCTCTGAGACAGTCTGATATCATACTGAATGGTAACTAGTCCTCTGAGACAGTCTGATATCATACTGAATGGTAACTAGTCCCCTGAGACAGTCTGATATAATACTGAATGTTAACTAGTCCTCTGAGACAGTCTGATATCATACTGAATGGTAACTAGTCCTCTGAGACAGTCTGATATCATACTGAATGTTAACTAGTCCTCTGAGACAGTCTGATATCATACTGAATGGTAACTAGTCCTCTGAGACAGTCTGATATCATACTGAATGGTAACTAGTCCTCTGAGACAGTCTGATATCATACTGAATGGTAACTAGTCCTCTGAGACAGTCTGATATCATACTGAATGGTAACTAGTCCTCTGAGACAATCTGATATCATACTGAATGGTAACTAGTCCTCTGAGACAGTCTGATATCATACTGAATGGTAACTAGTCCTCTGAGACAGTCCTATATCATACTGAATGGTAACTAGTCCTCTGAGCCTGTCTGATATCATACTGAATGGTAACTAGTCCTCTGAGACAGTCTGATATCATACTGTAGAGTGCTGAATGGTAAGTAGTCATCTGAGACAGTATTAAATTATACTGTAGTGTGTTATAAGAATGAGTCATGGTACAGAGTACACAGTCCACGTGTCACTCCTTTCAAAACCCACATGATCTATGGACTGCAGTCCACACACACACACACACAGCTCACCTTCTCTCCCTCTCCTTCCCCTGGCTTCTCATACTTGATCAACCAGTTGTCATTCCCTCGGTCTGAAGGAGAGAAAGAGGGAGGGAGGAGAAGAGAGAGAACGGAGAGGAAGGGTGAACGGGTTAGATTCTGCATAGGATGAGAACACAATGTAAAGCTATAGGGAGATGTTCCAGGGAATTAACAGTGTGTCCCTATAAAATCTGTTTTATTTTTGGCCTGATTCCATTCTGTTTTCTCCATTTTGTTTCTACAGTTTTTTTTTTCTCTCCAAGTTTTCACGCTCAAAAATCACACTTTAATACTTAAAACTACAACAGACCATTTTTTTGTTGTCTAGGGGAAAACATTTTATATAAGAAAGTTTTATTTTCGGGATGTAGATGCCCTGTAATTCAGATGCAGATGCCTTGTAATTCAGATGCAGATGCCCTGTAATTCAGATCTAGATGCCCTGTAATTCAGATGCCCTGTAAATCAGATGTAGACGCCCTGTAATTCAGATGCCCTGTAATTCAGATGCCCTGTAAATCAGATGTAGATGCCCTGTAATTCAGATGCCCTGTAATTCAGATGCCCTGTAAATCAGATGTAGACGCCCTGTAATTCAGATGTAGATGCCCTGTAATTCAGATGCAGATGCCCTGTAATTCAGATGCAGATGCCCTGTAATTCAGATGTAGACGCCCTGTAATTCAGATGTAGACGCCCTGTAATTCAGATGTAGACGCCCTGTAATTCAGATGTAGACGCCCTGTAATTCAGATGTATATGCCCTGTAATTCAGATGTAGATGCCCTGTAATTCAGATGCCCTGTAATTCAGATGTAGATGCCCTGTAATTCAGATGCCCTGTAATTCAGATGCCCTGTAATTCAGACGTAGACGCCCTGTAATTCAGATGTAGACGCCCTGTAATTCAGATGCCCTGTAATTCAGATGCCCTGTAATTCAGATGTAGATGCCCTGTAATTCAGACGCCCTGTAATTCAGATGTAGATGCCCTGTAATTCAGATGCCCTGTAATTGACGCCCTGTAATTCAGACGCCCTGTAATTCAGACGCCCTGTAATTCAGACGCCCTGTAATTCAGATGCCCTGTAATTCAGATGCCCTGTAATTCAGATGCCCTGTAATTCAGATGCCCTGTAATTCAGATGCCCTGTAATTCAGACGCCCTGTAATTCAGACGCCCTGTAATTCAGACGCCCTGTAATTCAGATGCCCTGTAATTCAGATGCCCTGTAATTCAGATGCCCTGTAATTCAGATGCCCTGTAATTCAGATGCCCTGTAATTCAGATGCCCTGTAATTCAGATGTAGATGCCCTGTAATTCAGATGTAGATGCCCTGTAATTCAGATGTAGATGCCCTGTAATTCAGATACCCTGTAATTCAGATGTAGATGCCTTGTAATTCAGATGTAGATGCCCTGTAATTCAGATGCCCTGTAATTCAGATGTAGATGCCCTGTAATTCAGACGCCCTGTAATTCAGACGTAGACGCCCTGCAATTCAGATGTAGACGCCCTGTAATTCAGACGTAGACGCCCTGTAATTCAGATGTAGATGCCCTGTAATTCAGACGCCCTGTAATTCAGACGTAGACGCCCTGTAATTCAGATGTAGACGCCCTGTAATTCAGATGTAGATGCCCTGTAATTCAGACGCCCTGTAATTCAGACGTAGACGCCCTGTAATTCAGACGCCCTGTAATTCAGACGTAGACGCCCTGTAATTCAGATGTAGATGCCCTGTAATTCAGATGCCCTGTAATTCAGATGTAGACGCCCTGTAATTCAGATGTAGACGCCCTGTAATTCAGATGCCCTGTAATTCAGATGCCCTGTAATTCAGATGTAGATGCCCTGTAATTCAGATGCCCTGTAATTCAGATGTAGACGCCCTGTAATTCAGATGTAGACGCCCTGTAATTCAGATGCCCTGTAATTCAGATGTAGATGCCCTGTAATTCAGATTCCCTGTAATTCAGATGTAGATGCCCTGTAATTCAGATGCCCTGTAATTCAGACGTCCTGTAATTCAGACATAGACGCCCTGTAATTCAGACGCCCTGTAATTCAGACGTAGACGCCCTGTAATTCAGACGCCCTGTAATTCAGACGCCCTGTAATTCAGATGCGTGATCTGCGGTTGTGAGGCCGTTTGGACATACTGCCAAATAAATTTTTAAAAAACGACGTTGGAGGTCGGCTTATGGTAGAGAAATGAACATTCAATTCTCTGGCAACAGCTCTGGTGGACATTCCTGCAGTCAGCATGCCAATTACACGCTCCCTCAAAACCTGAAACATCTGTGGCATTGTGTTGTTTTGACAAAACTGCACATTTTAAAGTGGCCTTTTATTGTCCCCAGCACAAGGTGCTCCTGTGTAATGATCATGCTGTTTAATCAGCTTCTTGATATGCCACACCTGTCAGGTGAACGGATTATCTCGACAAAGGAGAAATGTTCACTAACAGGGATGTCAAAAAAAAATTTTACACTAAATTGGAGAGAAATAATCTTTATAGAACATTTCTAGAAATGTTTCTATTTCAGCTCATGAAACATTGGACCAACATTTAACATGTTGTGTTTATATTTTTTAGTGTATTTGATATCCTACTGAGTTCAATACATTATTGAAATCCGTTCTCCGTATCGCAGATTTTACAGCCCCCCCCCCCCCCCATGTGTGCAAGCTGTGTGTGAACCGTGCACTGTGTGTATGTGGTGTGTGTACCGTGCACTGTGAAAGGAAGTCACCAGGAAAAGTCTAAACACTACAGATACTGCTTCGTGTGAGCGCACGCACACACACACACACACACACACACACACCTGTGTTTCTGATGACGTAGTCCAGAATGACGAGCCTCTCAAACTGAGACTGGAGCTGTTTCCTGATGTTCTCTGGGAGAGGCTCCGCCTCAAAACGTCTCAACCAATAGTCAGCCTCATGGTACCCTTCCACGAACAGCTGGAACGAACCAAGCTGACACACCCACAGACAGAAAGATGCAAAAACACACGCACACACACACACGCACACACACCCACAGACAGAAAGATGCAAAAACACGCACACACACACAAACACACAAAGACACACACACACAGGTCAGGACACCTTGGGGGGTTAAGACATAGGGTTAGGGGTCAGGGGTTAGGACACCTTGGTGGGTTTAGACATAGGGTTAGGGGTCAGGGGTTAGGACACCTTGGTGGGTTTAGACAGGGTTAGGGGTCAGGGGTTAGGACACCTTGGTGGGTTTAGACATAGGGTTAGGGGTCAGGGGTTAGGACACCTTGGTGGGTTTAGACATAGGGTTAGGGGTCAGGGGTTAGGACACCTTGGTGGGTTTAGACAGGGTTAGGGGTCAGGGGTTAGGACACCTTGGTGGGTTTAGACAGGGTTAGGGGTCAGGGGTTAGGACACCTTGGTGGGTTTAGACATAGGGTTAGGGGTCAGGGGTTAGGACACCTTGGTGGGTTTAGACATAGGGTTAGGGGTCAGGGGTTAGGACACCTTGGTGGGTTTAGACATAGGGTTAGGGGTCAGGGGTTAGGACACCTTGGTGGGATTAGACATAGGGTTAGGGGTCAGGGGTTAGGACACCTTGGTGGGTTTAGACATAGGGTTAGGGGTCAGGGGTTAGGACACCTTGGGGGGTTAAGACATAGGGTTAGGGGTCAGGGGTTAGGACACCTTGGGGGGTTAAGACATAGGGTTAGGGGTTAGCACACCTTGGTGGGTTTAGACATAGGGTTAGGGGTCAGGGGTGAGGACATCTTGGTGGGTTTAGACATAGGGTTAGGGGTCAGGGGTTAGGGTACCTTGGGGGGCTAAGACATAGGGTCAGGAATAAGACTAGTAGGGTCAGGGGTCAGGGTACCTTGGGGGGCTAAGACATAGGGTCAGGGGTCAGGGTACCTTGGGGGGCTAAGACATAGGGTCAGGGGTCAGGGTACCATGGGGGGCTAAGACATAGGGTCAGGAATAAGACTAGTAGGGTCAGGGGTCAGGGTACCTTGGGGGGCTAAGACATAGGGTCAGGAATAAGACTGGTAGGGGTTAGGGGTCAGGGTACCTTGGGGGGCTAAGACATAGGGTCAGGGGTCAGGGTACCTTGGGGGGCTAAGACATAGGGTCAGGGTACCTTGGGGGGGCTAAGCGATAGGGGTCAGGGTACCTTGGGGGGCTAAGAGATAGGGTCAGGGGTCAGGGTACCTTGGGGGGCTAAGACATAGGGTCAGGGTACCTTGGGGGGCTAACACATAGGGTCAGGGTACCTTGGGGGAATAAGAGATAGGGGTCAGGGTACCTTGGGGGGGCTAAGAGATAGGGGTCAGGGTACCTTGGGGGGCTAAGAGATAGGGGTCAGGGTACCTTGGGGGGCTAAGACATAGGGTCAGGAATAAGACTGGTAGGGGTTAGGGGTCAGGGTACCTTGGGGGGCTAAGAGATAGGGGTCAGGGTACCTTGGGGGGCTAAGAGATAGGGTCAGGGGACCTTGGGGGGCTAAGACATAGGGTCAGGGTACCTTGGGGGGCTAAGACATAGGGTCAGGGTACCTTGGGGGGCTAAGACATAGGGTCAGGGTACCTTGGGGGGCTAAGACATAGGGTCAGGAATAAGACTGGTAGGGTCAGGGGTTAGGGGTCAGGGTACCTTGGGGGGCTAAGACATAGGGTCAGGAATAAGACTGGTAGGGTCAGGGGTCAGGGTACCTTGGGGGGCTAAGACATAGGGTCAGGAATAAGACTGGTAGGGTCAGGAGTCAGGGTACCTTGGGGGGCTAAGACATAGGGTCAGGAATAAGACTGGTGGGGTCAGGGGTCAGGGTACCTTGGGGGGTTAAGACATAGGGTCAGGAATAAGACTGGTAGGGTCAAGGGTCAAGGGTCAGGGTACCTTGGGGGGCAGGCCCACTCTGTGGAAGTGTCGTCCTACTTTGGGAACCATCTCCAGGGCGTATTTCTTCCCTCTGGACTTCGCCCTGTCGATAGTGTTGTAGTGAAATGTCTCACTGACTAGATACACAGCCTGGAAGACACACAGCCTGTTATTATCACTGACTAGATACACAGCCTGTTATTATCACTGACTAGATACACAGCCTGTTATTATCACTGACTAGACACACAGCCTGTTATCATCACTGACTAGACACACAGCCTGTTATTATCACAGCCTGTTATCATCACTGACTAGACACACAGCCTGTTATTATCACTGACTAGACACACAGCCTGTTATTATCACTGACTAGACACACAGCCTGGAAGACACACAGCCTGTTATTATCACTGACTAGATACACAGCCTGGAAGACACACAGCCTGTTATTATCACTGACTAGACACACAGCCTAGAAGACACACAGCCTGTTATTATCACTGACTAGACACACAGCCTGGAAGACACACAGCCTGTTATTATCACTGACTAGACACACAGCCTGGAAGACACACAGCCTGTTATTATCACTGACTAGATACACAGCCTGGAAGACACACAGCCTGTTATTATCACTGACTAGACACACAGCCTGTTATTATCACTGACTAGATACACAGCCTGGAAGACACACAGCCTGTTATTATCACTGACTAGACACACAGCCTGGAAGACACACAGCCTGTTATTATCACTGACTAGACACACAGCCTGGAAGACACACAGCCTGTTATTATCACTGACTAGATACACAGCCTGGAAGACACACAGCCTGTTATTATCACTGACTAGATACACAGCCTGGAAGACACACAGCCTGTTAGTATCACTGACTAGACACACAGCCTGTTATTATCACTGACTAGATACACAGCCTGGAAGACACACAGCCTGTTATTATCACTGACTAGACACACAGCCTGTTATCATCACTGACTAGACACACAGCCTGTTATCATCACTGACTAGATACACAGCCTGGAAGACACACAGCCTGTTATTATCACTGACTAGACACACAGCCTGTTATCATCACTGACTAGACACACAGCCTGTTATTATCACAGCCTGTTATCATCACTGACTAGACACACAGCCTGTTATTATCACTGACTAGACACACAGCCTGTTATTATCACTGACTAGACACACAGCCTGGAAGACACACAGCCTGTTATTATCACTGACTAGATACACAGCCTGGAAGACACACAGCCTGTTATTATCACTGACTAGACACACAGCCTAGAAGACACACAGCCTGTTATTATCACTGACTAGACACACAGCCTGGAAGACACACAGCCTGTTATTATCACTGACTAGACACACAGCCTGGAAGACACACAGCCTGTTATTATCACTGACTAGATACACAGCCTGGAAGACACACAGCCTGTTATTATCACTGACTAGACACACAGCCTGTTATTATCACTGACTAGATACACAGCCTGGAAGACACACAGCCTGTTATTATCACTGACTAGACACACAGCCTGGAAGACACACAGCCTTTTATTATCACTGACTAGATACACAGCCTGGAAGACACACAGCCTGTTATTATCACTGACTAGATACACAGCCTGGAAGACACACAGCCTGTTAGTATCACTGACTAGACACACAGCCTGTTATTATCACTGACTAGATACACAGCCTGGAAGACACACAGCCTGTTATTATCACTGACTAGACACACAGCCTGTTATCATCACTGACTAGACACACAGCCTGTTATCATCACTGACTAGACACACAGCATGTTATTATCACTGACTAGACACACAGCCTGTTATTATCACTGACTAGACACACAGCCTGTTATTATCACAGCCTGTTATTATCACTGACTAGACACACAGCCTGTTATCATCACTGACTAGACACACAGCCTGTTATCGTCACTGACTAGACACACAGCCTGTTATCGTCACTGACTAGACACACAGCCTGTTATCATCACTGGCTAGACACACAGCCTGTTATCATCACTGACTAGACACACAGCCTGTTATCATCACTGACTAGACACACAGCCTGTTATCATCACTGACTAGACACACAGCCTGTTATCATCACTGACTAGACACACAGCCTATTATCATCACTGACTAGACACACAGCCTGTTATCATCACTGACTAGACACACAGCCTGTTATCATCACTGACTAGACACACAGCCTGTTATCATCACTGACTAGACACACAGCCTGTTATCATCACTGACTAGACACACAGCCTGTTATCATCACTGACTAGACACACAGCCTGTTATCATCACTGACTAGACACACAGCCTGTTATCATCACTGACTAGACACACAGCCTGTTATCATCACTGACTAGACACACAGCCTGTTATCATCACTGACTAGACACACAGCCTGTTATCATCACTGACTAGACACACAGCCTGTTATCATCACTGACTAGACACACAGCCTGTTATCATCACTGACTAGACACACAGCCTGTTATTATCACAGCCTGTTATCATCACTGACTAGACACACAGCCTGTTATTATCACTGACTAGACACACAGCCTGTTATTATCACTGACTAGACACACAGCCTGTTATCATCACTGACTAGACACACAGCCTGTTATCATCACTGACTAGACACACAGCCTGTTATTATCACAGCCTGTTACAATCACTGACTAGACACACAGCCTGTTATTATCACTGACTAGACACACAGCCTGTTATTATCACTGACTAGACACACAGCCTGTTATCATCACTGACTAGACACACAGCCTGTTATTATCACTGACTAGACACACAGCCTGTTATCATCACTGACTAGACACACAGCCTGTTATCATCACTGACTAGACACACAGCCTGTTATCATCACTGACTAGACACACAGCATGTTATCATCACTGACTAGACACACAGCCTGTTATCATCACTGACTAGACACACAGCCTGTTATTATCACAGCCTGTTATCATCACTGACTAGATACACAGCCTGGAAGACACACAGCCTGTTATTATCACTGACTAGACACACAGCCTGTTATTATCACAGCCTGTTATTATCACTGACTAGACACACAGCCTGTTATTATCACTGACTAGACACACAGCCTGTTATCATCACTGACTAGACACACAGCCTGTTATCATCACTGACTAGACACACAGCCTGTTATCATCACTGACTAGACACACAGCCTGTTATCATCACTGGCTAGACACACAGCCTGTTATCATCACTGACTAGACACACAGCCTGTTATTATCACTGACTAGACACACAGCCTGTTATTATCACTGACTAGACACACAGCCTGTTATCATCACTGGCTAGACACACAGCCTGTTATCATCACTGACTAGACACACAGCCTGTTATCATCACTGACTAGACACACAGCCTGTTATCATCACTGACTAGACACACAGCCTGTTATCATCACTGACTAGACACACAGCCTATTATCATCACTGACTAGACACACAGCCTGTTATCATCACTGACTAGACACACAGCCTGTTATCATCACTGACTAGACACACAGCCTGTTATCATCACTGACTAGACACACAGCCTGTTATCATCACTGACTAGACACACAGCCTGTTATCATCACTGACTAGACACACAGCCTGTTATCATCACTGACTAGACACACAGCCTGTTATCATCACTGACTAGACACACAGCCTGTTATCATCACTGACTAGACACACAGCCTGTTATCATCACTGACTAGACACACAGCCTGTTATCATCACTGACTAGACACACAGCCTGTTATCATCACTGACTAGACACACAGCCTGTTATCATCACTGACTAGACACACAGCCTGTTATCATCACTGACTAGACACACAGCCTGTTATTATCACAGCCTGTTATCATCACTGACTAGACACACAGCCTGTTATTATCACTGACTAGACACACAGCCTGTTATTATCACTGACTAGACACACAGCCTGTTATCATCACTGACTAGACACACAGCCTGTTATCATCACTGACTAGACACACAGCCTGTTATTATCACAGCCTGTTACAATCACTGACTAGACACACAGCCTGTTATTATCACTGACTAGACACACAGCCTGTTATTATCACTGACTAGACACACAGCCTGTTATCATCACTGACTAGACACACAGCCTGTTATTATCACTGACTAGACACACAGCCTGTTATCATCACTGACTAGACACACAGCCTGTTATCATCACTGACTAGACACACAGCCTGTTATCATCACTGACTAGACACACAGCATGTTATCATCACTGACTAGACACACAGCCTGTTATCATCACTGACTAGACACACAGCCTGTTATTATCACAGCCTGTTATCATCACTGACTAGATACACAGCCTGGAAGACACACAGCCTGTTATTATCACTGACTAGACACACAGCCTGTTATTATCACAGCCTGTTATTATCACTGACTAGACACACAGCCTGTTATTATCACTGACTAGACACACAGCCTGTTATCATCACTGACTAGACACACAGCCTGTTATCATCACTGACTAGACACACAGCCTGTTATCATCACTGACTAGACACACAGCCTGTTATCATCACTGACTAGACACACAGCCTGTTATTATCACTGACTAGACACACAGCCTGTTATCATCACTGACTAGACACACAGCCTGTTATCATCACTGACTAGACACACAGCCTGTTATCATCACTGACTAGACACACAGCCTGTTATCATCACTGACTAGACACACAGCCTGTTATTATCACAGCCTGTTATCATCACTGACTAGACACACAGCCTGTTATCATCACTGACTAGACACACAGCCTGTTATCATCACTGACTAGACACACAGCCTGTTATCATCACTGACTAGACACACAGCCTGTTATCATCACTGACTAGACACACAGCCTGTTATCATCACTGACTAGACACACAGCCTGTTATCATCACTGACTAGACACACAGCCTGTTATCATCACTGACTAGACACACAGCCTGTTATCATCACTGACTAGACACACAGCCTGTTATCATCACTGACTAGACACACAGCCTGTTATCATCACTGACTAGACACACAGCCTGTTATCATCACTGACTAGACACACAGCATGTTATCATCACTGACTAGACACACAGCCTGTTATCATCACTGACTAGACACACAGCCTGTTATTATCACAGCCTGTTATCATCACTGACTAGATACACAGCCTGGAAGACACACAGCCTGTTATTATCACTGACTAGACACACAGCCTGTTATTATCACAGCCTGTTATTATCACTGACTAGACACACAGCCTGTTATTATCACTGACTAGACACACAGCCTGTTATCATCACTGACTAGACACACAGCCTGTTATCATCACTGACTAGACACACAGCCTGTTATCATCACTGACTAGACACACAGCCTGTTATCATCACTGGCTAGACACACAGCCTGTTATCATCACTGACTAGACACACAGCCTGTTATTATCACTGACTAGACACACAGCCTGTTATTATCACTGACTAGACACACAGCCTGTTATCATCACTGGCTAGACACACAGCCTGTTATCATCACTGACTAGACACACAGCCTGTTATCATCACTGACTAGACACACAGCCTGTTATCATCACTGACTAGACACACAGCCTGTTATCATCACTGACTAGACACACAGCCTATTATCATCACTGACTAGACACACAGCCTGTTATCATCACTGACTAGACACACAGCCTGTTATCATCACTGACTAGACACACAGCCTGTTATCATCACTGACTAGACACACAGCCTGTTATCATCACTGACTAGACACACAGCCTGTTATCATCACTGACTAGACACACAGCCTGTTATCATCACTGACTAGACACACAGCCTGTTATCATCACTGACTAGACACACAGCCTGTTATCATCACTGACTAGACACACAGCCTGTTATCATCACTGACTAGACACACAGCCTGTTATCATCACTGACTAGACACACAGCCTGTTATCATCACTGACTAGACACACAGCCTGTTATCATCACTGACTAGACACACAGCCTGTTATCATCACTGACTAGACACACAGCCTGTTATTATCACAGCCTGTTATCATCACTGACTAGACACACAGCCTGTTATTATCACTGACTAGACACACAGCCTGTTATTATCACTGACTAGACACACAGCCTGTTATCATCACTGACTAGACACACAGCCTGTTATCATCACTGACTAGACACACAGCCTGTTATTATCACAGCCTGTTACAATCACTGACTAGACACACAGCCTGTTATTATCACTGACTAGACACACAGCCTGTTATTATCACTGACTAGACACACAGCCTGTTATCATCACTGACTAGACACACAGCCTGTTATTATCACTGACTAGACACACAGCCTGTTATCATCACTGACTAGACACACAGCCTGTTATCATCACTGACTAGACACACAGCCTGTTATCATCACTGACTAGACACACAGCATGTTATCATCACTGACTAGACACACAGCCTGTTATCATCACTGACTAGACACACAGCCTGTTATTATCACAGCCTGTTATCATCACTGACTAGATACACAGCCTGGAAGACACACAGCCTGTTATTATCACTGACTAGACACACAGCCTGTTATTATCACAGCCTGTTATTATCACTGACTAGACACACAGCCTGTTATTATCACTGACTAGACACACAGCCTGTTATCATCACTGACTAGACACACAGCCTGTTATCATCACTGACTAGACACACAGCCTGTTATCATCACTGACTAGACACACAGCCTGTTATCATCACTGACTAGACACACAGCCTGTTATTATCACTGACTAGACACACAGCCTGTTATCATCACTGACTAGACACACAGCCTGTTATCATCACTGACTAGACACACAGCCTGTTATCATCACTGACTAGACACACAGCCTGTTATCATCACTGACTAGACACACAGCCTGTTATTATCACAGCCTGTTATCATCACTGACTAGACACACAGCCTGTTATCATCACTGACTAGACACACAGCCTGTTATCATCACTGACTAGACACACAGCCTGTTATCATCACTGACTAGACACACAGCCTGTTATCATCACTGACTAGACACACAGCCTGTTATCATCACTGACTAGACACACAGCCTGTTATCATCACTGACTAGACACACAGCCTGTTATCATCACTGACTAGACACACAGCCTGTTATTATCACTGACTAGACACACAGCCTGTTATCATCACTGACTAGACACACAGCCTGTTATCATCACTGACTAGACACACAGCCTGTTATCATCACTGACTAGACACACAGCCTGTTATCATCACTGACTAGACACACAGCCTGTTATTATCACAGCCTGTTATCATCACTGACTAGACACACAGCCTGTTATCATCACTGACTAGACACACAGCCTGTTATCATCACTGACTAGACACACAGCCTGTTATCATCACTGACTAGACACACAGCCTGTTATCATCACTGACTAGACACACAGCCTGTTATCATCACTGACTAGACACACAGCCTGTTATCATCACTGACTAGACACACAGCCTGTTATCATCACTGACTAGACACACAGCCTGTTATCATCACTGACTAGACACACAGCCTGTTATCATCACTGACTAGACACACAGCCTGTTATCATCACTGACTAGACACACAGCCTGTTATCATCACTGACTAGACACACAGCCTGTTATCATCACTGACTAGACACACAGCCTGTTATTATCACAGCCTGTTATCATCACTGACTAGACACACAGCCTGTTATCATCACTGACTAGACACACAGCCTGTTATCATCACTGACTAGACACACAGCCTGTTATCATCACTGACTAGACACACAGCCTGTTATCATCACTGACTAGACACACAGCATGTTATCATCACTGACTAGACACACAGCCTGTTATCATCACTGACTAGACACACAGCCTGTTATTATCACAGCCTGTTATCATCACTGACTAGATACACAGCCTGGAAGACACACAGCCTGTTATTATCACTGACTAGACACACAGCCTGTTATTATCACAGCCTGTTATTATCACTGACTAGACACACAGCCTGTTATTATCACTGACTAGACACACAGCCTGTTATCATCACTGACTAGACACACAGCCTGTTATCATCACTGACTAGACACACAGCCTGTTATCATCACTGACTAGACACACAGCCTGTTATCATCACTGACTAGACACACAGCCTGTTATTATCACTGACTAGACACACAGCCTGTTATCATCACTGACTAGACACACAGCCTGTTATCATCACTGACTAGACACACAGCCTGTTATCATCACTGACTAGACACACAGCCTGTTATCATCACTGACTAGACACACAGCCTGTTATTATCACAGCCTGTTATCATCACTGACTAGACACACAGCCTGTTATTATCACTGACTAGACACACAGCCTGTTATCATCACTGACTAGACACACAGCCTGTTATCATCACTGACTAGACACACAGCCTGTTATCATCACTGACTAGACACACAGCCTGTTATCATCACTGACTAGACACACAGCCTGTTATCATCACTGACTAGACACACAGCATGTTATCATCACTGACTAGACACACAGCCTGTTATCATCACTGACTAGACACACAGCCTGTTATCATCACTGACTAGACACACAGCCTGTTATCATCACTG
Organism: Oncorhynchus mykiss; assembly: GCF_013265735.2. Classification (NCBI taxonomy): domain Eukaryota; kingdom Metazoa; phylum Chordata; class Actinopteri; order Salmoniformes; family Salmonidae; genus Oncorhynchus; species Oncorhynchus mykiss. The sequence goes on from NC_048574.1 coordinate 85,082,388, forward strand.
ACTAGACACACAGCCTGTTATCATCACTGACTAGACACACAGCCTGTTATCATCACTGACTAGACACACAGCCTGTTATCATCACTGACTAGACACACAGCCTGTTATCATCACTGACTAGACACACAGCCTGTTATCATCACTGACTAGACACACAGCCTGTTATCATCACTGGCTAGACACACAGCCTGTTATCATCACTGACTAGACACACAGCCTGTTATCATCACTGACTAGACACACAGCCTGTTATCATCACTGACTAGACACACAGCCTGTTATCATCACTGACTAGACACACAGCATGTTATCATCACTGACTAGACACACAGCCTGTTATCATCACTGACTAGACACACAGCCTGTTATCATCACTGACTAGACACACAGCCTGTTATCATCACTGACTAGACACACAGCCTGTTATCATCACTGACTAGACACACAGCCTGTTATCATCACTGACTAGACACACAGCCTGTTATCATCACTGACTAGACACACAGCCTGTTATCATCACTGACTAGACACACAGCCTGTTATCATCACTGACTAGACACACAGCCTGTTATCATCACTGGCTAGACACACAGCCTGTTATCATCACTGACTAGACACACAGCCTGTTATCATCACTGACTAGACACACAGCCTGTTATCATCACTGACTAGACACACAGCCTGTTATCATCACTGACTAGACACACAGCCTGTTATCATCACTGACTAGACACACAGCCTGTTATCATCACTGACTAGATACACTCCTTTCCTTCCCCCCCCCCCCCCCCCCCCCGCCCCTCCTCCCACCTCACCTTGGTTTTGGGGACCACCCCCAGTCCTAGCCTGGTATCAACGAGGGAGGCAGCAACCTCTGAGAGATAGCCCTGGTTGGGGATCAGGCAGCCACGGCCAAAACAACATGGACAGCACAGCTACACAGAGAAACAGAGGAGGAGGAGGAGGAGGGGGGGCGGGCAGGGGGAGGACAGAGGGAGGAGGAGAGAGGACAGAGGGAGGAAGGGTAGAGGGTGGGGAGAGTTAAATTAACTTTTAAAATTGATGTAAAAATAGAGAGAGAAATGGAGGAGAGGAAGAGGAGAGGGGATGAGGAGAGAGGAGAGGGGATGAGGAGAGAGGAGAGGGGATGAGGAGAGAGGAGAGGGGATGAGGAGAGAGAAAGAGGAGAGGGGAGGAGGAGAGAGGAAGAGGAGAGGGGAGGAGGAGAGAGGAGAGAGGAAGAGGAGGGAAGAGAGAGGGAAATAGTACATAGGGACAGATGAGGAGAGAGGAAGAGGAGAGACACAGAGATAAAGACAGAGATAGAAACAGACCAGAGCATAGTGAGACCTAGGGACAGACGAGGAGAGAGGAAGAGGAGAGGGGAGGAGAGGGGGAAATAGGACATAGGGACAGACGAGGAGAGAGGAAGAGGGAGGGAGAGAGAACAGTAACAGACAGAGATAGAAACAGACCAGAACATAGTGAGACCTAGGGACAGACAAGGAGAGGAAGAGGAGAGAGGAAGAGGGAGAGACAACAGTAACAGACAGCGATAGAAACAGACCAGAACATAGTGAGACCTAGGGACAGACGAGGAGAGAGACAGAAATAAAGACAGAGATAGTAACAGACCAGAGATCAGTGAAAGAGAGAGATAGTAACAGACCAGAGAACAGTGAAAGAGAGATAGTAACAGAACAGACAACAGTAAAAGACAGAGATAGTAACAGACCAGAGATCAGTGAAAGACAGAGAGAGTAACAGACCAGACAACAGTGAAAGACAGAGATAGTAACAGACCAGAGATCAGTGAAAGACAGAGAGAGTAACAGACCAGACAACAGTGAAAGACAGCGATAGTAACAGACCAGAGATCAGTGAAAGACAGAGAGAGTAACAGACCAGACAACAGTGAAAGACAGAGATAGTAACAGACCAGAGATCAGTGAAAGACAGAGAGAGTAACAGACCAGACAACAGTGAAAGACAGCGATAGTAACAGACCAGAGATCACTGAAAGACAGAGAGAGTAACAGACCAGACAACAGTGATACCTTGTGAAAGTATTTGGTCCATTTAGGGTTGAGGTGACCGTAAGGCTCTTCAGACTTTGGTTTGAAAACACCGAGAATTTTCTGGATGGGGAAAAAAGCGGAATCAACAGTATTTAATAAAGCCCTGACACCATCAGCAGTTATCACAGAGAGATTTACAGTAACCCGGACCATCAGCAGTTATCACAGAGAGATTTACAGTAACCCGGACCATCAGCAGTTATCACAGAGAGATTTACAGTAACCCGGACCATCAGCAGTTATCACAGAGAGATTTACAGTAACCCGGAACATCAGCAGTTATCACAGAGAGATTTACAGTAACCCGGACCATCAGCAGTTATCACAAAGAGATTTACAGTAACCCGGACCATCAGCAGTTATCGCAAAGAGCTTTACAGTAACCCGGACTAGACCCTAATGAAAGAGCTTTACAGTAACCCAGCCTAGACCCTAATGAAAGAGCTTTACAGTAACCCAGACTAGACCCTAATGAAAGAGCTTTACAGTAACCCAGCCTAGACCCTAATGAAAGAGCTTTACAGTAACCCAGTCTAGACCCTAATGAATGATCTTTACAGTAACCCAGCCTAGACCCTAATGAAAGAGCTTTACAGTAACCCAGTCTAGGCATCACAGACTACAGAGAGACTGAGGACCACAACAGGGCCAGCAAGACAACTCCATCACAGACTACAGAGAGACTGAGGACCACATCAGGGCCAGAAAGACAACTCCATCACAGACTACAGAGAGACTGAGGACCACATCAGGGCCAGAAAGACAACTCCATCACAGACTACAGAGAGACTGAGGACCACATCAGGGCCAGAAAGACAACTCCATCAGACTACAGAGAGACTGAGGACCACATCAGGGCCAGAAAGACAACTCCATCACAGACTACAGAGAGACTGAGGACCACATCAGGGCCAGAAAGACAACTCCATCACCTGGCATCACAGACTACAGAGAGACTGAGGACCACATCAGGGCCAGAAAGACAACTCCATCACAGACTACAGAGAGACTGAGGACCACATCAGGGCCAGCAAGGCAACTCCATCACCTGGCATCACAGACTACAGAGAGACTGAGGACCACATCAGGGCCAGAAAGACAACTCCATCACAGACTACAGAGAGACTGAGGACCACATCAGGGCCAGCAAGACAACTCCATCACAGACTACAGAGAGACTGAGGACCACATCAGGGCCAGAAAGACAACTCCATCACAGACTACAGAGAGACTGAGGACCACATCAGGGCCAGAAAGACAACTCCATCACCTGGCATCAGAGACTACAGAGAGACTGAGGACCACATCAGGGCCAGAAAGACAACTCCATCACAGACTACAGAGAGACTGAGGACCACATCAGGGCCAGAAAGACAACTCCATCACAGACTACAGAGAGACTGAGGACCACATCAGGGCCAGCAAGACAACTCCATCAGACTACAGAGAGACTGAGGACCACATCAGGGCCAGAAAGACAACTCCATCACAGACTACAGAGAGACTGAGGACCACATCAGGGCCAGAAAGACAACGCCATCACAGACTACAGAGAGACTGAGGACCACATCAGGGCCAGAAAGACAACGCCATCACAGACTACAGAGAGACTGAGGACCACATCAGGGCCAGAAAGACAACGCCATCACAGACTACAGAGAGACTGAGGACCACATCAGGGCCAGAAAGACAACTCCATCACCTGGCATCACAGACTACAGAGAGACTGAGGACCACATCAGGGCCAGAAAGACAACTCCATCACCTGGCATCACAGACTACAGAGAGACTGAGGACCACATCAGGGCCAGAAAGACAACTCCATCAGACTACAGAGAGACTGAGGACCACATCAGGGCCAGAAAGACAACTCCATCACAGACTACAGAGAGACTGAGGACCACATCAGGGCCAGAAAGACAACTCCATCACAGACTACAGAGAGACTGAGGACCACATCAGGGCCAGAAAGACAACTCCATCACAGACTACAGAGAGACTGAGGACCACATCAGGGCCAGAAAGACAACTCCATCACCTGGCATCACAGACTACAGAGAGACTGAGGACCACATCAGGGCCAGAAAGACAACTCCATCACAGACTACAGAGAGACTGAGGACCACATCAGGGCCAGAAAGACAACTCCATCACCTGGCATCACAGACTACAGAGAGACTGAGGACCACATCAGGGCCAGAAAGACAACTCCATCACAGACTACAGAGAGACTGAGGACCACATCAGGGCCAGCTGGCATTGACCATCACCATCATGTAGTGCAACTCCAGCAGGTTACCAAACGCACCAGTCTCTGCTAGGAGTGGGTTCAACTCCAGCAGGTTACCAGACGCACCAGTCTCTGCTAGGAGTTGGTTCAACTCCAGCAGGTTACCAGACGCGCCAGTCTCTGCTAGAAGTGGGTTCAACTCCAGCAGGTTACCAGACGCGCCAGTCTCTGCTAGGAGTGGGTTCAACTCCAGCAGGTTACCAGACGCGCCAGTCTCTGCTAGGAGTGGGTTCAACTCCAGCAGGTTACCAGACGCGCCAGTCTCTGCTAGGAGTGGGTTCAACTCCAGCAGGTTACCAGACGCGCCAGTCTCTGCTAGGAGTGGGTTCAACTCCGTTGTTATAGGAACTCCCTGAAGCTGGCTTCCTTCCCATGAACATGTTCATCTACTTTAATGTTTCTCTCCATCTGTAGGCCTATACTAGAACTCAGCTGTTAGCTGTGAAGCCTACAAGATTAAAATTAACCCATGAAACAATGACTTGTTCACGTAGATAATGCAGAGGTTAAACCACAGTGGCTCAGAAAAACCAGAAGGACTTCCTGGACATAAAGAACAGGAAATGGTTTGTTGTTTAAAAAGGTTAGTGACTGTTAGAACAAAGCCTAGCTAGTAGTGATGAGGGATGACTCTCACCGCCCCCCCCCCCCCACCTCCCCCTCCGTGGTCTTTGAAAAAAAATACCCCCCCCCCCCATACCTTCCACCTCACCTCCCCCACCCCTATACCTTCCACCCCTCCTCCTCCATACCTTCCACCCCTCCACCTCACCCACCCCCCTCCCATATACCTTCTACCCCTCCTCCTCCACACCATCTACCTCACCCCACCCCCCCTCCCCTATACCTCCCACCAGTCCTCCATACCTTCCAACTCTCTGCCCCGAACCCCCTCCACTATACCTTTCACCTCCCACCACCCCCCTATACCTTCCACCCCTCCTCCTCCATACCTTCCACCCCCCCCTCCCCCTTTCCTCACCCCTTTGGAGTCTTTAACGAAGTAACTCCCGCTAGAACCCTGAGAGATTCTCTCTGGGAAGACTCCGCCCTCGATGGCCTGCTCCGCCCTCTGAATGATGTCACCAAACTCTGGGTCACCGGGGAAATGGTTAAAGTCTCCACTACTGTTACCTGAATGGAGGAGAGAGAGAGAGATTTTTGACTTGTTTTTCTTTAAAAAATGGGCCATCGTCATTACATTAAAACAAAATAAACATGTTTCCTATTACAAATGTATATTTTAACATGCCCTCTCCACGGAGATAGACAGAGAGGGAGAGAGTAATGTTTTCTGGACATTTTTTATTGCTTATTTCACTTTTGATTAATATCTAGGTCACTTGCTTTGGCAATGTTAACATAGGTTTCCCATGGCAATATAAAACCCTTAAAATGAATTGAGAGAGACACAGCGAGAGCGAGAGAGGCTGAGACATGGAGAGAGAAACAGAGAGACAGAGAGACTCAGTGAGAGCGAGAGAGCCTGAGACATGGAGAGAGAAACAGAGAGACAGAGAGACTCAGCGAGAGCGAGAGAGGCTGAGACATGGAGAGAGAAACAGAGAGACACAGCGAGAGCGAGAGAGGCTGAGACATGGAGAGAGAAACAGAGAGACAGAGAGACTCAGTGAGAGCGAGAGAGCCTGAGACATGGAGAGAGAAACAGAGAGACAGAGAGACTCAGCGAGAGCGAGAGAGGCTGAGACATGGAGAGAGAAACAGAGAGACAGAGAGACTCAGTGAGAGCGAGAGAGCCTGAGACATGGAGAGAGAAACAGAGAGACAGAGAGACTCAGCGAGAGCGAGAGAGGCTGAGACATGGAGAGAGAAACAGAGAGACACAGCGAGAGCGAGAGAGGCTGAGACATGGAGATAGAAACAGAGAGACAGAGAGACACAGCGAGAGCGAGAGAGACTGAGACATGGAGAGAGAAACAGAGAGACAGAGAGACACAGTGAGCATAGCCTTGCTATTGAGAAAGGCCGTTGTAGGCAGACCTGACTCTCAAGAGAAGACATTTTGTGGGCAGTGTGCACATAGCCTGAGGTAAAAAAAAAACTGAGCTGCACTTCCTAACCTCTTGCCAAATCTATGACCATATTAGAGACACATATGTCCCTCAGATTACACAGATCCACAAAGAATTCGAAAACAAACGCAATTTTGATCAACTCCCATATCTAACGGGGTGAAATACCACAGTGTGACATCACAGCAGTAAGATCTGTGACCTGTTGCCACGAGAAAAGGGCAACCAGTGAAGAACAAACACCATTGTAAATACAACCCCATATTTATGTTTATTTATTATTTATGTTGATTTCCCTTTTGTACTTGAATCTAGTCGCACATCATTACAACGCTGTATATATAAACATAATATAACATTTTAAAAATGTCTTTATTATTTTGGAAAGTCTGTATGTGTAATGTTTACAGTTCATTTGTTATTGTTTATTTCACTTTTGTTTATTATCTATTTCACTTGTTTTGGTTATATATAATGTTATATGTTAACATATGTTTCCCAAGAACCCCCCCTCCCCCCCAAAAAAACGGCCCTTAAATTGCAAGTTAAATTGAATTGAAAGAGAGATCAGTACATGTGTATGTAACTAGCTAAAGCAGCATCTATAGCTGCGGTATCAGCTCTACAGCTGCGGTATCAGCTCTACAGCTGCGGTATCAGCTCTACAGCTGCGGTATCAGCTCTACAGCTGTGGTATCAGCTCAACTCTGCAGCGTCAACATTTGTTTGCTTTGGTTGTGGTTGACTCTGGTGGGTGCCTCCCAAACAGCACCCTATTCCCTACATTGGGCCCTGCTCAAAAGTAGTGCACTATGTAGGGAATAGGGTGTTGTTTGGGGAGGCAGACGCACTGTGAGCTAGGTGCAAAGTCAAGAGAAACATGGCTCCATAGTGGAGGTTAAACACACACAGAGAGAGAGAGAGACAGAGAGAGAGACAGAGAGAGACAGAGAGAGAGAGACAGAGAGAGACAGAGAGAGAGAGACAGAGAGAGACAGAGAGAGAGAGACACAGAGAGACAGAGAGAGAGAGACACAGAGAGAGAGAGAGACCCCCCCCCCACACACACACAGAGCCACACACACAGCCACACACACTGTGTGGCTGTCTAAGTAGATGACACTTCCTTTCCCCCATGTAGAAAGCAAAGGAGAACAACTGATGACATCAACAACACAGCTTCATATATCCCCATCAGACAGAGAGAGGAGGACAAGAGAGCTGGGGGGAGAGAGAGAGGGAGAGCTGGGGACAGAGAGAGCTGGGGGGAGAGAGAGAGGGAGAGCTGGGGGGAGAGAGAGAGAGAGAGGGAGAGAACTGGGTAGAGACTCAGGACAACAACACAAATTGACCCAACGAAATCATAAGAAAACAAAAAGATCACGTGTCAAGTAATTGGAAAGAATTAAAACAAAAAAAACGGAGCAAACTAGAATGTTATTTGGCTCTAAACAGAGAGTACACAGCGGCAGAATACCTGACCACTGTGACTGACCCAAAATTAAGGAAAAGAGAAAGGCCGCCGTAGGCAGACATGGCTCTCAAGAGAAGACAGGCTATGTGTTCACTGCCCACCAAAATGAGGTGGAAACTGAGATGCACTTCCTAACCTCCTGCCCCAATGTATGACACTATTAGAGACACATATTTCCCTCAGATTACACAGATCCACAAAGAATCTCCCATATCTACTGGGGTAGCAAGATTTGGGGAAGTACCAGTGAGCCGTCACAGCAGCAAGATTTGTGACCTGTTGCCACAAGAAAAGGGCAACCAGTGAAGAACAAACACCATTGTAAATAAAACCCATATGCATTTTCCCCTTTTGCACTTTAAATAGTTAAAAAAGCACAAAATAGAGAGAGACGCCATGTCTAGCAAGCTACTAACATGAAGGACTTATTGTATTCTCCTCCGGTCACCACCGGCTGTTTACCTGGCGAGGTAAGGTTATCTTTATCCGACGATGAACTCCTTCGGTTCCGCCTCGTCCTCTTCTGCCTCTCGCCCCGAGGTGACGACGTGCCTCCGGATAAACACGGTAACAACAGAGTCTCTTCACCAGAACCGTCCGTCTCCAATTCGGTAAGAACACTTTCACACGAACCCGAGATCCGAATCGCGACGCCCGGGTTTGTCCCAGACCCGACTGTGTTCCTATCGAACAACGTCGACAGTGGCTCCTGTGACCGAAAGTTGAGATCCGTGGTAGAAGCAGCGGCGGCGGCGGCGGCTACCGGGGCTATGTCATCCGCCACCACCGGATCGGTCTCGTTTGGTTCGCATTCCGACATCATTGTTTGATCGCTTATTTATTTTTATTCCAGATCTTACAAATTTAAAAAATGGTTTAGTTCAAACGCTACATATTTTCATCGCTCCATTGTTAAAAAAATAATGTTTATTTCTTTGACACCGGCTTGCTCGACTGTTGCTAGTTACTTAGCGGGAGATTATTTCATCCGTTAAATTGTCCACATCAGCCAAAAATCGCTTCCTGTTTCTACAGCGCATGCGCGTTGATACCAACGCTGCCTGACCAGATTTAAAGGGACAGTGTAGCAAATGTCTCTCTGCCTGAGGGGAGGAGGAAGGGGGGATGAAGAGAAATGAGAAGGATGTGATTGCAGCCTGTAATTTGGGGTGTTCCTGTATGTGGGCATTACTGCATATGCAGGAAACAATCTTTATACTTCTATTGGTCCATGTTTAAACTAGGATGGAGGCTGGGGAGACACTGCTAGCTAACTAGCTAGGACTCTGGTACATACAGAATAGAGGCTGAGGAGACACTGCTAGCTAACTAGCTAGGACTCTAGTACAAACAGGATAGAGGCTGAGGAGACACTGCTAGCTAGGACTCTAGTAGAAACAGGATGGAGGCTGAGGAGACAGTGCTAGCTAGCTAGGACTCAGGTACATACAGGATGGAGGCTGGGGAGACACTGCTAGCTAACTAGCTAGGACTCTAGTACAAATAGGATGGAGGCTGAGGAGACACTGCTAGCTAGCTAGGACTCAGGTACATACAGAATAGAGGCTGAGGAGACACTGCTAGCTAGCTAGGACTGTGGTACATACAATATGGAGTCTGAGGAGACACTGCTAGCTAGCTAGGACTGTGGTACATACAATATGGAGTCTGAGGAGACACTGCTAGCTAGCTAGCTAGGACTATGGTACATACAGAATGGAGGCTGAGGAGACACTGCTAGCTAACTAGGACTGTGGTACATACAGGATGGAGGCTGAAGAGACACTGCTAGCTAGCTAGGACTCTGGTACATACAGGACAGAGGCTGAGGAGACACTGCTAGCCAGCTAGGACTGTGGTACACACAAGATGGAGGCTGAGGAGACACTGCTAGCTAGCTAGCTAGGACTGTGGTACACACAAGATGGAGGCTGAGGAGACACTGCTAGCTAGCTAGCTAGGACTGTGGTACACACAAAATGGAGGCTGAGGAGACACTGCTAGCTAGCTAGCTTGGACTCTGGTACACACAAGATGGAGGCTGAGGAGACACTGCTAGCTAGCTAGCTAGGACTGTGGTACACACAAGATGGAGGCTGAGGAGACACTGCTAGCTAGGACTCTGGTACATGTAGGAGGGAAATTGTGAAACACTGGCTAGCTAACTAGCTAGGACTCTGGTACACACAAGATGGAGGCTGAGGAGACACTGCTAGCTAGCTTGCTAGGACTCTGGTACACAGTGTGCTGTGTTGTTAATGCAGTTTATGTGAAGAACACACACCATTGTAAATACAACCTATATTTCTGTTCCCCCCCCCTTTTGCACCCTTAACTATTTGCACATCATTACAACACGGTATATAGACATAATAAGACATTTTAAATGTCTTTATTCTTTTGGAACTTTTGTAAGTGGGAGGATTTTTTTGAAATCAACAAAGCATTGTTTTGTTTTTGGTTTGTTTGTCAGTTAGTGTGAATACGTGTTCTGTCACACTGTCATTCCGTAAAAAAGCCAATTTGACATTCTTTTCACTAAGGAAATGTACATCTCTGCTTTTAAATGATAATGCAGAGTATTTTCCCAAGGTTGCTGTTGACGCACATCCCAAGGTAGTTATCGGGGTCAAATTTGTCTCCACTTTTGTAGATTGGGGTGATCAGTCCTTTGTTCCAAAAAACTGGGGAAGATTCCAGAGCTAAGGATGGAGTTAAAGTGTTTAAATATAGCCAGTAGGAATTTGTTGTGTGTATATTTTATAATTTAATTGAGGATACCATCAACACCACAGGCCCATTTGGGTTGGACGGTTTGTAATTTGTCCTGTAGTTCATTCAATGTAATTGGAGAATCCAGTGTGTTCTGGAATCCAGTTTGTTCTGGAATCCAGTGGGTTCTGGAATCCAGTGGGTTCTGGAATCCAGTGTGTTCTGGAATCCAGTGGGTTCTGGTCGTCTTTAATAGCTGATTCTAAAATGTGTATTTGATCATGTATATGTTTTTGCTGTTTATTCTTTGTTATAGAGACAAAAATATTAGATAAGTGGTTTACCCAGACATCTCCGTATTGAATAGATAACTCTTTGTGTTGCTGTTTGTTAGTGAGTTCAAATTTTCCCAGACGTGGTTAGAATATATATATACCTTTTAAAATGTAACCTTTATTTAACTAGGCACTAAGTCAGTTCATCTTATTTACAATGACGGCCTATCTGATATTCTATGGATTCCTCATTGAGCTGATTTCTGACGTGCTGTTCCTTCTTTTCCTCCATTCTGTATATCTGTATCGTTTTAGTGATTCACCGTAGTGAAGGCTCAGGTGTCCTGTGTTTTTGGGTTGGACAGGTTTCTCAAAAATGTTTTTTTTTTTTTTTTTGCGTTCTTCATCAAACCATTTGTCATTGTTATTCATTTTCTTATGTTGTCTGCTTGAAAATGTTAGATTCTCCTCTGTCTCTCTCTCGCTCTCTCTGTCTGTCTCCTCAGATCTCCAGGCTCAAAGCTTCAGCCCACCAGGTAGGTAGAGTATAAATCTACAGTGATTATAGCAGTTCTTTATGAGTCGACTTTAATTCTATATGAGTCGACTTTATACCACATGGAGAATTTCCTGGGTCCATACAAAACAACACTATGAATACGTCCTGTTCCATGGAACTACTAACACTTGTCAACCACAAAGCACTACTGCTGCTAGAATAACAGAAACACTGTCAAATCAAAATCAAATTAAATGTATTTATATTGCCCTTCTCACATCAGCTGATATCTCAAAGTGCTGTACAGAAACCCAGCCTAAAACCCCAAACAACAAGCAATGCAGGTGTCCTCGCCACTGTGTTTCACTCTCTGCTGTTTACAGCTGAACACTCAGTCAGACTGGTGAATGGGACCACTTCCTGCTCTGGCACAGCGGAAGTCTTCTACAGAGGAGAGTGGTCGGGTCTATGTACTGAGTGGTCGGTCGGGCATGATGAGAGAGGCTAAGAGTGTGTGTAAGAGAGCTGAGACTGTGGGAATGATGTAGCTGAATCTAGAGGGCCTCTGTTTGAAAAGAGAAGAAGAGGAGTCAGACTAGGTGGTTGTTATGCAAATGAGTCTTCTATTACAGAGTGTGACATCATAAGAAGAGGACGTAGTGTCTGTGTCCGACTAGGGGGTTGTTATGCAAATTAGTCTTCTATTACAGAATGTGACATCATAAGAAGAGGACGTAGTGTCTGTGTCCGACTAGGGGGTTGTTATGCAAATGAGTCTTCTATTACAGAGTGTGACATCATAAGAAGAGGACGTAGTGTCTGTGTCCGACTAGGGGGTTGTTATGCAAATGAGTCTTCTATTACAGAGTGTGACATCATAAGAAGAGGACGTAGTGTCTGTGTCCGACTAGGGGGTTGTTATGCAAATTAGTCTTCTATTACAGAGTGTGACATCATAAGAAGAGGACGTAGTGTCTGTGTCCGACTAGGGGGTTGTTATGCAAATGAGTCTTCTATTACAGAGTGTGACATCATAAGAAGAGGACGTAGTGTCTGTGTCCGACTAGGGGGTTGTTATGCAAATGAGTCTTCTATTACAGAGTGTGACATCATAAGAAGAGGACGTAGTGTCTGTGTCCGACTAGGGGGTTGTTATGCAAATGAGTCTTCTATTGCAGAGTGTGACATCATAAGAAGAGGACGTAGTGTCTGTGTCCGACTAGGGGGTTGTTATGCAAATGAGTCTTCTATTGCAGAGTGTGACATCATAAGAAGAGGACGTAGTGTCTGTGTCCGACTAGGGGGTTGTTATGCAAATTAGTCTTCTATTGCAGAGTGTGACATCATAAGAAGAGGACGTAGTGTCTGTGTCCGACTAGGGGGTTGTTATGCAAATGAGTCTTCTATTACAGAATGTGACATCATAAGAAGAGGACGTAGTGTCTGTGACGGTGAATATCATGATCATGTGATCTGTTCAGGTAAGATTTATTTGTATATTATACAATATTTAATTTTAAATAGAGGGAGAGATGTCAGATGTATTTAAACATTATATTTGTGTTTGTCATATTGGTTTATGGGAGATGTTCGTGGGCAGATCATTGTAGTTCAGATGGTACTGAAGTGAAGCTGCCTGATGGATGTCCAGCTGTTTATTTTCTATAAAGTGAAGTGAACTTATTCCTGTCTCCTGCCTGCATTATTCCCAACTCTATCCTGAGTGACTAAGAACCCATTTCTACCTCTTACAGTATCAAACATAGCAAACTACAATCTCTTATCCAACGTATTTGTGTTTAGTCCTTGACAGTGTCATCAACAAAGCTGATTGAATGTTCAACCAACTCTTTTTCTCCAGAGTCTGTGCGGCTTGTGGATGGAGCTGGTCTCTGCTCTGGGAGAGTGGAGGTGAAGTTCAATCAGTCCTGGGCCTCAGTGTGTGAAGCTGACTTTGACCGGCAGGATGCAGAGGTAGTCTGTAGGGATGTTGGCTGTGGGGCTCCTGCAGCTCTACAGAGAAGGTGAGGGTCAGACCTGGGATAAAGAGTTCCAGTGTAAAGGCAATGAGTCCCTTCTCCTGGACTGTGACAGCTCAGACAGAGAAAACAACAATGCTGTCGGACTCACCTGCTCAGGTAAGAAACAGTTTGTCACTCAGTCAACATTGTTTCTCACCTGGAGTGAAGAATATGAGAGACAATATAGGTGTGTTTTAGTGAGAAAATAGTAAGATTACTGTCTCTCTCTTTTCTTTTCTCAGAGCCTGATGATGTGAGGCTGGTGGGAAGAGACAGTCGCTATGCTGTCGACCAGGGAGAGTGGAGGACGGTGGAGCTGAAGACTGGCATGCAGCTGCAGTAGCGTGTAGACAGCTGTGCTGTGCAGTGGTACGACCAGGACAGTGGGAGCTGAAGACTGGGGCCTGGCCAGGACGCCTGTAGCTGTAGTAGTGTGTAGACAGCTGTGCTGTGCAGTGGTACGACCAGGACAGTGGGAGATGAAGACTGGGGCTTGGCCAGGACGCCTGCAGCTGTAGTAGTGTGTAGACCGCTGTGCTGTGCAGTGGTACGACCAGGACAGTGGGAGATGAAGACTGGGACCTGGCCAGGACGCCTGCAGCTGTAGTAGTGTGTAGACAGCTGTGCTGTGCAGTGGTACGACCAGGACAGTGGGAGATGAAGACTGGGGCCTGGCCAGGACGCCTTCAGCTGCAGTAGTGTGTAGACAGCTGTGCTGTGCAGTGGTACGACCAGGACAGTGGGAGCTGAAGACTGGGGCTTGGCCAGGACGCCTGCAGCTGTAGTAGTGTGTAGACAGCTGTGCAGTGGTACGACCAGGACAGTGGGAGTTGAAGACTGGGGCCTGGCCAGGACGCCTGCAGCTGTAGTAGTGTGTAGACAGCTGTGTTGTGCAGTGGTACGACCAGGACAGTGGGAGATGAAGACTGGGGCCTGGCCAGGACGCCTGCAGCTGTAGTAGTGTGTAGACAGCTGTGCTGTGCAGTGGTACGACCAGGACAGTGGGAGATGAAGACTGGGGCTTGGCCAGGACGCCTGCAGCTGTAGTAGTGTGTAGACAGCTGTGCTGTGCAGTGGTACGACCAGGACAGTGGGAGATGAAGACTGGGGCTTGGCCAGGACGCCTTCAGCTGCAGTAGTGTGTAGACAGCTGTGCTGTGCAGTGGTACGACCAGGACAGTGGGAGATGAAGACTGGGGCCTGGCCAGGACGCCTTCAGCTGCAGTAGTGTGTAGACAGCTGTGCTGTGCAGTGGTACGACCAGGACAGTGGGAGCTGAAGACTGGGGCTTGGCCAGGACGCCTGCAGCTGTAGTAGTGTGTAGACAGCTGTGCTGTGGCTCCACTGTTTCAGAACTACTTGGAAACATCACTAGAGGGTTTGGAGTTTACTGTTATGGGATCTGAACCTTCACTGAGGGAATGTTGAAGAACACATGAACTCCTTCGGTGGACTCACAGTGATCTGCTCAGGTAATAACAAAGATATTATCATTGATATTCATCTGATTTCCTTCATTCATACAACTTCCTCTGCAAAACAGTGACTGTTTAGCTCTTCAGTGGGAATCAAATGCAACTTAAATATCCCAGAATGCTTTTGTATTTTAATGTTATCTCAGTGAAATTCTCTACTCATCTCCACGGTCTCAGTGACTGTAGGCCCACTACTCATGTTGCCCTGTGAGGGAGGGTGGCTAGCACCTCCTAACTTAAATATCCCAGAATGCTTATCTCAGTGAATGTCTCTACTCATCTCCACGGTCTCAGTGACTGTAGGCCCACTACTCATGTTGCCCTGTGAGGGAGGGTGGCTAGCACCTCCTAACTTAAATATCCCAGAATGCTTATCTCAGTGAATGTCTCTACTCATCTCCACGTTCTCAGTGACTGTAGGCCCACTACTCATGTTGCCCTGTGAGGGAGGGTGGCTGGCACTGTTACATGACCACATCACATCACCACCTCCTAACTTAAATATCCCAGAATGCTTTTCTCAGTGAATGTCTCTACTGATCTCCACGGTCACATGTCATGTTGTTGTCCTATCTAAATGAGGGAAAGTAGTTATCTTTAGTAGTCACTTTATCTTGGCCAGGTCGCAATTGTAAATGAGAACTTGTTCTCAACTTGCCTACCTGGTTAAATAATGGTGTTCTCAACTAGCCTACCTGGTTAAATAAAGGTGTTCTCAACTAGCCTACCTGGTTAAATAAAGGTGTTCTCAACTAGCCTACCTGGTTAAATAAAGGTGTTCTCAACTAGCCTACCTGGTTAAATAAAGGTGTTCTCAACTAGCCTACCTGGTTAAATAAAGGTGTTCTCAACTTGCCTACCTGGTTAAATAAAGGTGTTCTCAACTTGCCTACCTGGTTAAATAAAGGTGTTCTCAACTAGCCTACCTGGTTAAATAAAGGTGTTCTCAACTTGCCTACCTGGTTAAATAAAGGTGTTCTCAACTTGCCTACCTGGTTAAATAAAGGTGTTCTCAACTTGCCTACCTGGTTAAATAAAGGTGTTCTCAACTTGCCTACCTGGTTAAATAAAGGTGTTCTCAACTTGCCTACCTGGTTATATAAAGGTGTTCTCAACTAGCCTACCTGGTTAAATAAAGGTGTTCTCAACTGGCCTACCTGGTTAAATAAAGGTGTTCTCAACTGGCCGACCTGGTTAAATAAAGGTGTTCTCAACTAGCCTACCTGGTTAAATAAAGGTGTTCTCAACTGGCCTACCTGGTTAAATAAAGGTGTTCTCAACTGGCCGACCTGGTTAAATAAAGGTGTTCTCAACTAGCCTACCTGGTTAAATAAAGGTGTTCTCAACTGGCCTACCTGGTTAAATAAAGGTGTTCTCAACTGGCCGACCTGGTTAAATAAAGGTGTTCTCAACTAGCCTACCTGGTTAAATAAAGGTGTTCTCAACTAGCCTACCTGGTTAAATAAAGGTGTTCTCAACTAGCCTACCTGGTTAAATAAAGGTGTTCTCAACTGGCCTACCTGGTTATATAAAGGTGTTCTCAACTAGCCTACCTGGTTAAATAAAGGTGTTCTCAACTGGCCTACCTGGTTAAATAAAGGTGTTCTCAACTGGCCGACCTGGTTAAATAAAGGTGTTCTCAACTAGCCTACCTGGTTAAATAAAGGTGTTCTCAACTGGCCTACCTGGTTAAATAAAGGTGTTCTCAACTAGCCTACCTGGTTAAATAAAGGTGTTCTCAACTAGCCTACCTGGTTAAATAAAGGTGTTCTCAACTGGCCTACCTGGTTAAATAAAGGTGAAATAAAATGAAATAAAAAAGTTGAGGAGCTACGTTTTCTATTTCTGTCCTGTTGTTCCAGACGTCCATCTTAAGCCTGATATCAACATGTGTTGTCTCAGTGACTGTAGGCCCACTACTCATGTTGCCCTGTGAGGGAGGGTGGCTGGCACTGTTACATGCTGATGTTATTGTCATCATCTATAGGAAACTAGTTGAAGAGGTTTTTCTTGTTCTCTCTTATTGTTCCAGATCTTCTGGTCCAGCCTGATATCTCCCTGACTGACTCAATGGGAGGGGTCTCCAGGGGCCAGCATGTGTTGTCTCAGTGACTGTAGGCCCACTAGACCACCAGGAGGCAGAAGAGAGTGAACAGGGTGAGCAGCATGGATCTTTATGTCAATGTCATGGAGATGGTCTCTCTGAGCTCCAGAGCTGAGGCCGGGAGAGGAGAGAGCAGCCCAGGGGGACGGAGTAGGATGAAGCTGACCCTACATACTGATCTCAGGTCAGTTTTGTGTTTTAAATCGGAGTAGGATGAAGCTGGCCCTACATACTCATCTCAGGTCAGTCTTGTGTTTTAACATCGGAGTAGGAGTAGGATAAAGCTGGCCCTACATACTGATCTCAGGTCAGTCTTGTGTTTTAACATCGGAGTAGGAGTAGGATGAAGCTGACCCTACATACTGATCTCAGGTCAGTTTTGTGTTTTAAATAAGAGTAGGAGTAGGATGAAGCTGACCCTACATGCTGATCTCAGGTCAGTTTTGTGTTTTCAAATCGATGGTCAGGAAAGCAACGATGTATAAAATGAGATGGAAAACCTTAAAGGAAAACCACCTCAAAATATATTTTGGTATTTGTTTGATTAGTCCATTGTTGATATCGTCCCTAAATGTTTTGCTTGTCAGCAATCAAGTTTTCCAGATATATAACTTTAAAGATATGCAGCCTGTATGGTTACATGGGGTTTGGGGTAACATGGGGTAACATGGGGTTTGGGTTAACATGGGATAACATGGGGTAACATGGGGTAACATGGGGTTTGGGTTAACATGGGGTAACATGGGGTATGGGTTAACATGGGGTAACATGGGGTTTGGGGTAACATGGGGTAACATGGGGTTTGGGGTAACATGGGGTTTGGGTTAACATGGGGTAACATGGGGTTTGGGGTAACATGGGGTTTGGGGTAACATGGGGTTGGGGGTAACATGGGGTTTTGGGATAACACGGGGTTTGGGATAACACAGGTCTTTATAATCACCTGCTATTATAATCACCTGTTTATAGATGTCTCCTTTCCATCAAGTCAGGTAGTCCATGTGTTTTTATAATCACCTGTTTATAGATGTCTCCTTTCCACCAAGTCAGGTAGTCCATGTGTTATTATAATCACCTGTTTATAGATGTCTCCTTTCCGTCAAGTCAGGTAGTCCATGTGTTATTATAATCACCTGTTTATAGATGTCTCCTTTCCACCAAGTCAGGTAGTCCATGTGTTATTATAATCACCTGTTTATTCTTTATAGATGTCTCCTTTCCATCAAGTCAGGTAGTCCATGTGTTATTATAATCACCTGTTTATAGATGTCTCCTTTCCATCAAGTCAGGTAGTCCATGTGTTATTATAATCACCTGTTTATAGATGTCTCCTTTCCACCAAGTCAGGTAGTCCATGTGTTATTATAATCACCTGTTTATAGATGTCTCCTTTCCACCAAGTCAGGTAGTCCATGTGTTATTATATTATTAGATTCAATCCCATTGAGAGTTGTAGCGAGCTTGTAAAAGGTAATTTCCCATTGAGACAACATCTGCAGCGTTTACCATGACTGTGATCTCCATCTGTCTATAATCAGCCTGAGGAGGTCTATAATCAGCCTGAGGAGGTCTATAACCAGCCTAAGTAGGTCTATAACCAGCTTGAGGAGGTCTAAAACCAGCCTGAGGAGGTCTATAACCAGCATAAGTAGGTATATAACCAGCCTAAGTAGGTCTATAACCAGCCTGAGGAGGTCTATAACCAGCCGGAGGAGGTCTATAACCAGCCTGAGGAGGTCTATAACAAGCCTGAGGAGGTCTATAACCAGCCTGAGGAGGTCTATAACCAGCATGAGTAGGTCTATAACTTCATTAGGTTGAATGTGATAGTCTGCCTATAACCAGCCTGAGGAGGTCTATAACCAGCCTGAGGAGGTCTATAACCAGCCTGAGGAGGTCTACAACCAGCCTGAGTAGGTCTATAACTCCATTAGGTTGAATGTGATAGTATGCCTATAACCAGCCTTAGAAGGTCTATAACCAGCCTGAGGTGGTCTACAACCAGCCTGAGGAGGTCTATAACCAGCCCGAGGAGGTCTATAACAAGCCTGAGGAGGTCTATAACTCCATTAGGTTGAATGTGATAGTCTGTCTATAACCAGCCTGAGGAGGTCTATAACCAGCCTGAGGAGGTCTATAACTCCATTAGGTTGAATGTGATAGTCTGTCAATAACCAGCCTGAGGAGGTCTATAACCAGCATGAGGAGGTCTATAATCAGCCCGAGGAGGTCTATGACCAGCCTGAGTAGGTCTATCCCCAGCCTGAGGAGGTCTATAACTTCATTAGGTTGAATGTCATAGTCTGTCTATAACCAGCCAGAGTAGGTCTATAACCAGCCTGAGGAGGTCTATAACCTGCCTGAGTAGGTCTATAACTCCATTAGGTCGAATGTGATAGTCTGTCAATAACCAGCCTGAGGAGGTCTATAACCAGCATGAGTAGGTCTATAACCTGCCTGAGTAGGTCTATAACAAGCCTGAGGAGGTCTATAACCAGCCTGAGGAGGTCTATAACCTGCCTGAGTAGGTCTATAACTCCATTAGGTTGAATGTGATAGTCTGTCTATAACCAGCCTGAGGAGGTCTATAACTCCATTAGGTTGAATGTGATAGTCTGTCTATAACCAGCCTGAGGAGGTCTATAACCAGCCTGAGGAGGTCTATAACCGGCCTGAGTAGGTCTATAACTCCATTAGGTTGAATGTGATAGTCTGTCAATAACCAGCCTGAGGAGGTCTATAACCAGCATGAGTAGGTCTATAACCTGCCTGAGTAGGTCTATAACCAGCCTGAGGAGGTCTATAACCAGCCTGAGGAGGTCTATAACCTGCCTGAGTAGGTCTATAACTCCATTAGGTTGAATGTGATAGTCTGTCTATAACCAGCCTGAGGAGGTCTATAACCAGCATGAGTAGGTCTATAACTCCATTAGGTTGAATGTGATAGTCTGTCTATAACCAGCCTGAGGAGGTCTATAACTCCATTAGGTTGAATGTGATAGTCTGTCTATAACCAGCCTGAGGAGGTCTATAACCAGCCTGAGGAGGTCTATAACCGGCCTGAGTAGGTCTATAACTCCATTAGGTTGAATGTGATAGTCTGTCAATAACCAGCCTGAGGAGGTCTATAACCAGCATGAGTAGGTCTATAACCTGCCTGAGTAGGTCTATAACCAGCCTGAGGAGGTCTATAACCAGCCTGAGGAGGTCTATAACCTGCCTGAGTAGGTCTATAACTCCATTAGGTTGAATGTGATAGTCTGTCTATAACCAGCCTGAGGAGGTCTATAACCAGCATGAGTAGGTCTATAACTCCATTAGGTTGAATGTGATAGTCTGTCTATAACCAGCCTGAGGAGGTCTATAACCAGCCTGAGGAGGTCTATAACTCCATTAGGTTGAATGTGATAGTCTGTCAATAACCAGCCTGAGGAGGTCTATAACCAGCATGAGTAGGTCTATAACCTGCCTGAGTAGGTCTATAACCAGCCTGAGGAGGTCTATAACCAGCCTGAGGAGGTCTATAACCTGCCTGAGTAGGTCTAAAACTCCATTAGGTTGAATGTGATAGTCTGTCTATAACCAGCCTGAGGAGGTCTATAATCAGCCTACGGAGGTCTATAACCAGCCTGAGGAGGTCTATATCCAGCCTGAGGAGGTCTATAACTCCATTAGGTTGAATGTGATAGTCTGTCTATATCCAGCCTGAGGAGGTCTATAATCAGCCTGAGGAGGTCTATAACCAGCCTGAGAAGGTCTATAACCAGCCTGAGATGGTCTATAACTCCATTGGGTTGAATGTGATAGTCTGTCTATAACCAGCCTGAGGAGGTCTTTTCCAGCCTGAGGAGGTCTATAACCAGCCTGAGGAGGTCTATAACCAGCCTGAGGAGGTCTATAACCAGCCTGAGGAGGTCTACAACCAGCCTGAGGAGGTCTATAACCAGCCTGAGGAGGTCTATAACCAGCCTGAGGAGGCTATATCCAACCTGAGGAGGTCTATAACCAGCCTGAGGAGGTCTATAACCAGCCTGAGGAGGTCTATAACTCCATTGCTATTCTATTCACAGTTTAGAGAAATTGATCTAATTGGAAATGAGCTATAATCAGGCTGGTTAACATGATGCATGTCTGCTGAATTTGGAAAAATCCACTCGCACTCGGCCCCGCTCCACCTACTCAGCCAATCAGGAGCCGCTACTGCGTAACATTTGCTAAACGCTACGTGCTAAATAGTACGCAACGATGAGTGCATAGTATGCAATTGAAGTATGTGGTACACTGGTATGGGTATTCAGACCTCCCTCTCTCTCCTCCTCCTCTCCTCTCGTTCTCTCCACTGTTCCCTCTGCCGGTCACTTCCCTCTCATCACCTGCAGTGGGCGGAGTCGTGACTGAGAGCTGTGCTCTGGTTGGCTAAGCTGGAAAGAGGCTGCAGCGACAGACCCACAGCATCCTCTACTCTCGCTTTCTCCCTCTCTCCTTTTCGCTCATCCCGCCACCCTTCTCTCTCTCTCTCTCTCCTTTCCTCTCCACACAGAGACACACGTGCCCCTGCCTGCCTGCCTGCTCAGTGACACTGCAGTACAGAGGACATAGCAGCAGCAGACAGACAGACAGGCAGAGAGACACGCAGGCAGACCGACACGCAGGCAGAGAGACAGGCAGGCAAAACAAGCCGACAGGCAGAACGTAGGAAGGTGTGTCGAGGCCTTGTCTCCTCTTCCTCGAGTAGCAGAGATCCTGTTCTCCTGCGCTCTCCTTCAAGGACTTCCACACTCTGAGACCAAGAACTACTACTGCTACAGTTCATGTTCCTGTTTGTTAACAAGGAAATACTGCTGCTACTACTGCTGCTACTACAATTCCTGTTCCTGTTTGTTACCAAGGAAATACTCCTGCTACTACTGCTACAATTCCTGTTCCGGTTTGTTACCAAGGAAATACTGCTGCTACTACTGCTGCTGCTACAATTCCTGTTCCTGTGTGTTACCAAGGAAATACTACTGCTGCTACTACAGTTCCTGTTCCTGTTTGTTACCAAGGAAACACTCCTGCTACTATTACTACTGCTACAGTTCCTGTTTGTTACCAAGGAAATACTACTACTGCTACAATTCCTGTTCCTGTTTGTTACCAAGGAAATACTACTACTGCTACAATTCCTGTTCCTGTTTGTTACCAAGGAAATACTACTACTGCTACAGTTCCTGTTCCTGTTTGTTACCAAGGAAACACTCCTGCTACTATTACTACTGCTACAGTTCCTGTTTGTTACCAAGGAAATACTACTACTGCTACAATTCCTGTTCCTGTTTGTTACCAAGGAAATACTACTACTGCTACAGTTCCTGTTCCTGTTTGTTACCAAGGAAATACGACTACTGCTACAATTCCTGTTCCTGTTTGTTACCAAGGAAATACTGCAGCGCAGTGGATATTATCACGGAGGAGTGCTACTCTCTCCCTCTCTTTCTCTCACACAGTCACAGGCAGACAAATGGACGACTCTCTCTAACAGCATATCAGTGGATTTCTCATTGTTTCGGGACTTCTCTTGCTGGCCTGGTGTGTGTAGTGGTGTGTGTAGTGGTGTGTGTAGTGGTGTGTGTTTTTATCAGAGGTCACGCCGCGTGCTGTGGGAGTGTGTGTGGGCGATCCACCTTCTCTCAGGTCCCCTCCCCTCTCATCCTTTTCTACCTAATCTCTCTCTCCCTCTCTCTCTCTCTCTCTCTCCACCCCCTCTCCTGTTCACCCTTCCGTCCCTCTCCACACCTCACCAAACTCCTTCCCTCTCTTCCCCCTCTCTCTCTCTCCATCCTCACCACACCTCTCCCTCTCTTCCCTCTATCCTCTCTATTCCTCCGCCCCTCCATATCCCACGATGCCTTGCCCCAGGCCACTGCGCTAGGCCCCAGCAGTATGGGCAGAGCCTGGGAGGGGAGAGAGAGCTCTGATTGGTCCAGGTCGGATCCCCCTTCCTTTGCTTTCAATGGGGGAGGACACCGAGAGCTCCAAAGTCAACCACAGCTTCCTGCGAGACTACGTCACCGAAGGTAGGCTTATAACACCCTTTTTTTTTAACCTTAAGTAGGTTTATAACACCTCTGTTATCTTAAGTATGTCTATAACACCTCTGTCACCATATGTAGGTTTATAATATCACTATGTTACCTTACATAGGTTTATAACACATATATTCTACCTATTCTACCTTAAGTAGGCTTATAACACCTTTTTTACCTTAAGTAGGTTTATAACACCTCTGTTATCTTAAGTAGGTTTATAACACCTCTGTCACCATATGTAGGTTTATAATATCACTATGTTACCTTACATAGGTTTATAATAGCTCTATGTCACCTTAAGTAGGTTTATACCACCTCTGTTATCTTAAGTAGGTTTATAACACTTCTGTTATCTTAAGTAGGTTTATAACACCTCTGTCACCATATGTAGGTTTATAACATCACTATGTTACCTTACATAGGTTTATAACAGCTATCTCTATGTCACCTTAAGTAGGTTTATAACACATCTATTCTACCTTAAGTAGGTTTATAATGGCTCTATGTCACCTTAAGTAGGTTTATAATACCACTATATAATCAAAGCTTATAATACATATATTTTACCTTAAGTAGGTCTATAATGGCTCTATGTCACATTAGGTAGGTTTATAATACCTCTATGTTAGATTATGTTTGCGTATTATAACTCTGTCAAGTTACGTAGACCTAGAGCGCCATTTAGTTTGCAAAGATGGGCTTCCAACACATCTCTGTTACCGAAGGTAGACTTCCAATATATCTCTGTTACCGAAGGTAGATTTCCAACACATCTCTGTTACCGAAGGTAGGCTTCCAACACATCTCTGTTACCGAAGGTAGGCTTCCAACACATCTCTGTTACCGAAGGTAGGCTTCCAACATATCTCTGTTACCGAAGGTAGGCTTCCAACATATCTCTGTTACTGAAGGTAGGCTTCCAATATATCTCTGTTACTGAAGGTAGACTTCCACTATATCTCAGTTACCGAAGGTAGACTTACAATATATCTCTGTTACCGAAGGTAGGCTTCCAACATATCTCTGTTACCGAAGGTAGGCTTCCAACATATCTCTGTTACCGAAGGTAGGCTTCCATCACATCTCTGTTACTGAAGGTAGGCTTCCAATATATCTCTGTTACTGAAGGTAGGCTTCCAACACATCTCTGTTACCGAAGGTAGGCTTTCAATATATCTCTGTTACCGAAGGTAGGCTTCCAACATATCTCTGTTACCGAAGGTAGGCTTCCAACACATCTCTGTTACCGAAGGTAGGCTTCCAACACATCTCTGTTACCGAAGGTAGGCTTACAACATATCTCTGTTACCGAAGATAGGCTTCCAACATATCTCTGTTACCAAAGGTAGGCTTCCAATATATCTCTGCTACCGAAGGTAGGCTCCCAATATATCTCTGTTACCGAAGGTAGGCTTCCAACACATCTCTGTTACCGAAGGTAGGCTTATAGCATATCTCTGTTACCGAAGGTAGGCTTATAGCATATCTCTGTTACCGAAGGTAGGCATCCAGCACCTCTTTTGTCAATTTAGGTATGTTTATAATACCTCTCTGTCCCCTTAGGTACACTAATAATGTAGGGGTACAACGGCACTACATTACAAAAGATAGGCCTACAACTAGTTTAGAATCAGAGATGTTTGTTTGAGAGAGAGAGAGAGTTAGGGGTTCAGAGCTGGACTCCTCCATGTTGCTGCCTGTCTCTGAACGTACATTATTAAGGACATTACCAGATATAGAGGTAATGTCCTTAAAACTGAGCCCAGAATAGACCTGCTTGTTGGAGCTTCACCTCTCATTATGACTGTGTGTGTTTTCTAGTCTACATCTGTGTGATGTGTGATCAATCAGTTTATTCCAGTTCAGAATGAAAATTATTCATTGTATTTTAGCAGCAACAGCTCCAATCTAGACAGATACAGTGCCTTGCGAAAGTATTCGGCCCCCTTGAACTTTGCGACCTTTTGCTACATTTCAGGCTTCAAACATAAAGATATAAAACTGTATTTTTTTGTGAAGAATCAACAACAAGTGGGACACAATCATGAAGTGGAACAACATTTATTGGATATTTCAAATTTTTTTAACAAATCAAAAACTGAAAAATTGGGCGTGCAAAATTATTCAGCCCCCTTAAGTTAATACTTTGTAGCGCCACCTTTTGCTGCGATTACAGCTGTAAGTCGCTTGGGGTATGTCCCTTTCAGTTTTGCACATCGAGAGACTGAATTTTTTTCCCATTCCTCCTTGCAAAACAGCTCGAGCTCAGTGAGGTTGGATGGAGAGCATTTGTGCTGACTCAGTGGTTCTGAACCCTTATGGGTTAGTAACAGTATGATAGTAGGATGCTGACTCAGTGGTTCTGAACCCTTATGGGTTAGTAACAGTATGATAGTAGGATGCTGACTCAGTCGTTCTGAACCCTTATGGGGTAGTAACAGTATGATAGTAGGATGCTGACTCAGTGGTTCTGAACCCTTATGGGTTAGTAACAGTATGATAGTAGGATGCTGACTCAGTCGTTCTGAACCCTTATGGGGTAGTAACAGTATGATAGTAGGATGCTGACTCAGTGGTTCTGAACCCTTATGGGGTAGTAACAGTAGGATGCTGACTCAGTGGTTCTGAATCCTTATGGGGTAGTAACAGTATGATAGTAGGATGCTGACTCAGTGGTTCTGAACCCTTATGGGTTAGTAACAGTATGATAGTAGGATGCTGACTCAGTCGTTCTGAACCCTTATGGGGTAGTAACAGTATGATAGTAGGATGCTGACTCAGTGGTTCTGAACCCTTATGGGGTAGTAACAGTAGGATGCTGACTCAGTGGTTCTGAATCCTTATGGGGTAGTAACAGTATGATAGTAGGATGCTGACTCAGTGGTTCTGAATCCTTATGGGGTAGTAACAGTATGATAGTAGGATGCTGACTCAGTGGTTCTGAACCCTTATGGGGTTGTAACAGTATGATAGTAGGATGCTGACTCAGTGGTTCTGATCCCTTATGGGCTAGTAACAGTATGATAGTAGGATGCTGACTCAGTCGTTCTGAACCCTTATGGGGTAGTAACAGTATGATAGTAGGATGCTGACTCAGTGGTTCTGAACCCTTATGGGGTAGTAACAGTATGATAGTAGGATGCTGACTCAGTGGTTCTGATCCCTTATGGGCTAGTAACAGTATGATAGTAGGATGCTGACTCAGTGGTTCTGAACCCTTATGGGGTAGTAACAGTATGATAGTAGGATGCTGACTCAGTGGTTCTGATCCCTTATGGGGTAGTAACAGTATGATAGTAGGATGCTGACTCAGTGGTTCTGAACCCTTATGGGGTAGTAACAGTAGGATAGTAGGATGCTGACTCAGAGGTTCTGAACCCTTATGGGGTAGTAACAGTATGATAGTAGGATGCTGACTCAGTGGTTCTGATCCCTTATGGGCTAGTAACAGTATGATAGTAGGATGCTGACTCAGTGGTTCTGATCCCTTATGGGCTAGTAACAGTATGATAGTAGGATGCTGACTCAGTGGTTCTGAACCCTTATGGGGTAGTAACAGTATGATAGTAGGATGCTGACTCAGTGGTTCTGAACCCTTATGGGGTAGTAACAGTAGGATGCTGACTCAGTGGTTCTGAACCCTTATGGGGTAGTAACAGTAGGATGCTGACTCAGTGGTTCTGAACCCTTATGGGGTAGTAACAGAATGATAGTAGGATGCTGACTCAGTGGTTCTGAACCCTTATGGGGTAGTAACAGAATGATAGTAGGATGCTGACTCAGTGGTTCTGAACCCTTATGGGGTAGTAACAGTATGATAGTAGGATGCTGACTCAGTGGTTCTGAACCCTTATGGGGTAGTAACAGAATGATAGTAGGATGCTGACTCAGTGGTTCTGAACCCTTATGGGGTAGTAACAGTATGATAGAAGGATGCTGACTCAGTGGTTCTGAACCCTTATGGGGTAGTAACAGTATGATAGTAGGATGCTGACTCAGTGGTTCTGAACCCTTATGGGGTAGTAACAGTATGATAGTAGGATGCTGACTCAGTGGTTCTGATCCCTTATGGGGTAGTAACAGTATGATAGTAGGATGCTGACTCAGTGGTTCTGAACCCTTATGGGGTAGTAACAGTATGATGGTAGGATGCTGACTCAGTGGTTCTGAACCCTTATGGGGTAGTAACAGTATGATAGTAGGATGCTGAGTCAGTGGTTCTGAACCCTTATGGGGTAGTAACAGTATGATAGTAGGATGCTGACTCAGTGGTTCTGAACCCTTATGGGGTAGTAACAGTATGATGCTGACTCAGTGGTTCTGAACCCTTATGGGGTAGTAACAGTATGATAGTAGGATGCTGACTCAGTGGTTCTGAACCCTTATGGGGTAGTAACAGAATGATAGTAGGATGCTGACTCAGTGGTTCTGATCCCTTATGGGGTAGTAACAGTATGATAGTAGGATGCTGACTCAGTGGTTCTGAACCCTTATGGGGTAGTAACATAATGATAGTAGGATGCTGACTCAGGGGTTCTGAACCCTTATGGGGTAGTAACAGTATGATAGTAGGATGCTGACTCAGTGGTTCTGAACCCTTATTGGGTAGTAACAGTATGATGCTGACTCAGTGGTTCTGATCCCTTATGGGGTAGTAACAGTATGATAGTAGGATGCTGACTCAGTGTTTCTGAACCCTTATGGGGTAGTAACAGTATGGTGCTGACTCAGTGGTTCTGATCCCTTATGGGGTAGTAACAGAATGATAGTAGGATGCTGACTCAGTGGTTCTGATCCCTTATGGGGTAGTAACAGTATGATAGTAGGATGCTGACTCAGTGGTTCTGATCCCTTATGGGGTAGTAACAGAATGATAGTAGGATGCTGACTCAGTGGTTCTGATCCCTTATGGGGTAGTAACAGTATGATAGTAGGATGCTGACTCAGTGGTTCTGAACCCTTATGGGGTAGTAACAGTATGATAGTAGGATGCTGACTCAGTGGTTCTGAACCCTTATGGGGTAGTAACAGTACGATAGTAGGATGCTGACTCAGTGGTTCTGAACCCTTATGGGGTATTGACAGTATGATAGTAGGATGCTGACTCAGTAGTTCTGATCCCTTATGGGGTAGTAACAGTAGGATACTGACTCAGTGGTTCTGAACCCTTATGGGGTAGTAACAGTATGATAGTAGGATGCTGACTCAGTGGTTCTGAACCCTTATGGGGTAGTAACAGTATGATAGTAGGATGCTGACTCAGTGGTTCTGAACCTTTATGGGGTAGTAACAGTATGATAGTAGGATGCTGACTCAGTGGTTCTGAACCCTTATGGGGTAGTAACAGTATGATAGTAGGATGCTGACTCAGTGGTTCTGAACCCTTATGGGGTAGTAACAGTATGATAGTAGGATGCTGACTCAGTGGTTCTGAACCCTTATGGGGTAGTAACAGTATGATAGTAGGATGCTGACTCAGTGGTTCTGAACCCTTTGGGGTAGTAACAGTAGGATGCTGACTCAGTGGTTCTGAACCCTTATGGGGTAGTAACAGTATGATAGTAGGATGCTGACTCAGTGGTTCTGAACCCTTATGGGGTAGTAACAGTATGATAGTAGGATGCTGACTCAGTGGTTCTGAACCCTTATGGGGTAGTAACAGTAGGATAGTAGGATGCTGACTCAGAGGTTCTGAACCCTTATGGGGTAGTAACAGTATGATAGTAGGATGCTGACTCAGTGGTTCTGAACCCTTATGTTGTAGTAACAGTATGATAGTAGGATGCTGACTCAGTGGTTCTGAACCCTTATGGGGTAGTAACAGTATGATAGTAGGATGCTGAGTCAGTGGTTCTGAACCCTTATGGGGTAGTAACAGTATGATAGTAGGATGCTGACTCAGTGGTTCTGAACCCTTATGGGGTAGTAACAGTATGATGCTGACTCAGTGGTTCTGAACCCTTATGGGGTAGTAACAGTATGATAGTAGGATGCTGACTCAGTGGTTCTGAACCCTTATGGGGTAGTAACAGAATGATAGTAGGATGCTGACTCAGTGGTTCTGATCCCTTATGGGGTAGTAACAGTATGATAGTAGGATGCTGACTCAGTGGTTCTGAACCCTTATGGGGTAGTAACAGAATGATAGTAGGATGCTGACTCAGTGGTTCTGAACCCTTATGGGGTAGTAACAGTATGATAGTAGGATGCTGACTCAGTGGTTCTGAACCCTTATGGGGTAGTAACAGTATGATGCTGACTCAGTGGTTCTGAACCCTTATGGGGTAGTAACAGTATGATAGTAGGATGCTGACTCAGTGGTTCTGAACCCTTATGGGGTAGTAACAGAATGATAGTAGGATGCTGACTCAGTGGTTCTGATCCCTTATGGGGTAGTAACAGTATGATAGTAGGATGCTGACTCAGTGGTTCTGAACCCTTATGGGGTAGTAACATAATGATAGTAGGATGCTGACTCAGGGGTTCTGAACCCTTATGGGGTAGTAACAGTATGATAGTAGGATGCTGACTCAGTGGTTCTGAACCCTTATTGGGTAGTAACAGTATGATGCTGACTCAGTGGTTCTGATCCCTTATGGGGTAGTAACAGTATGATAGTAGGATGCTGACTCAGTGGTTCTGAACCCTTATGGGGTAGTAACAGTATGGTGCTGACTCAGTGGTTCTGATCCCTTATGGGGTAGTAACAGAATGATAGTAGGATGCTGACTCAGTGGTTCTGATCCCTTATGGGGTAGTAACAGTATGATAGTAGGATGCTGACTCAGTGGTTCTTATCCCTTATGGGGTAGTAACAGAATGATAGTAGGATGCTGACTCAGTGGTTCTGAACCCTTATGGGGTAGTAACAGTATGATAGTAGGATGCTGACTCAGTGGTTCTGAACCCTTATGGGGTAGTAACAGTATGATAGTAGGATGCTGACTCAGTGGTTCTGAACCCTTATGGGGTAGTAACAGTATGATAGTAGGATGCTGACTCAGTGGTTCTGAACCCTTATGGGGTAGTAACAGTAGGATGCTGACTCAGTGGTTCTGAACCCTTATGGGGTAGTAACAGTATGATAGTAGGATGCTGACTCAGTGGTTCTGATCCCTTATGGGCTAGTAACAGTATGATAGTAGGATGCTGACTCAGTGGTTCTGATCCCTTATGGGCTAGTAACAGTATGATAGTAGAATGCTGACTCAGTGGTTCTGATCCCTTATGGGGTAGTAACAGTATGATAGTAGGATGCTGACTCAGTGGTTCTGAACCCTTATGGGGTAGTAACAGTATGATAGTAGGATGCTGACTCAGTGGTTCTGAACCCTTATGGGGTAGTAACAGTATGATAGTAGGATGCTGACTCAGTGGTTCTGATCCCTTATGGGGTAGTAACAGTATGATAGTAGGATGCTGACTCAGTGGTTCTGATCCCTTATGGGCTAGTAACAGTATGATAGTAGAATGCTGACTCAGTGGTTCTGATCCCTTATGGGGTAGTAACAGTATGATAGTAGGATGCTGACTCAGTGGTTCTGAACCCTTATGGGGTAGTAACAGTATGATAGTAGGATGCTGACTCAGTGGTTCTGATCCCTTATGGGGTAGTAACAGTATGATAGTAGGATGCTGACTCAGTGGTTCTGATCCCTTATGGGCTAGTAACAATATGATAGTAGGATGCTGACTCAGTGGTTCTGATCCCTTATGGGCTAGTAACAGTATGATAGTAGGATGCTGACTCAGTGGTTCTGAACCCTTATGGGGTAGTAACAGTATGATAGTAGGATGCTGACTCAGTGGTTCTGAACCCTTTTGGGGTAGTAACAGTATGATAGTAGGATGCTGACTCAGTGGTTCTGAACCCTTATGGGGTAGTAACATTATGATAGTAGGATGCTGACTCAGTGGTTCTGAACCCTTATGGGGTAGTAACAGTAGGATGCTGACTCAGTGGTTCTGAACCCTTATGGGGTAGTAACAGTATGATAGTAGGATGCTGACTCAGTGGTTCTGATCCCTTATGGGCTAGTAACAGTATGATAGTAGGATGCTGACTCAGTGGTTCTGAACCCTTATGGGCTAGTAACAGTATGATAGTAGGATGCTGACTCAGTGGTTCTGAACCCTTATGGGGTAGTAACAGTATGATAGTAGGATGCTGACTCAGTGGTTCTGAACCCTTATGGGGTAGTAACAGTATGATAGCAGGATGCTGACTCAGTGGTTCTGAACCCTTATGGGGTAGTAACAGTATGATAGTGGGATGCTGACTCAGTGGTTCTGAACCCTTATGGGGTAGTAACAGTAGGATGCTGACTCAGTGGTTCTGAACCCTTATGGGGGAGTAACAGTATGATAGTAGGATGCTGACTCAGTGGTTCTGAACCCTTATGGGGTAGTAACAGTAGGATGCTGAGTCAGTGGTTCTGAACCCTTATGGGGTAGTAACAGTATGATAGTAGGATGCTGACTCAGTGGTTCTGAACCCTTATGGGGTAGTAACAGTATGATGCTGACTCAGTGGTTCTGAACCCTTATGGGGTAGTAACAGTATGATAGTAGGATGCTGACTCAGTGGTTCTGAACCCTTATGGGGTAGTAACAGTATGATAGTAGGATGCTGAATCAGTGGTTCTGAACCCTTATGGGGTAGTAACAGTATGATAGTACGATGCTGACTCAGTGGTTCTGAACCCTTATGGGGTAGTAACAGTATGATAGTAGGATGCTGACTCAGTGGTTCTGAACCCTTATGGGGTAGTAACAGTAGGATGCTGACTCAGTGGTTCTGAACCCTTATGGGGTAGTAACAGTATGATAGTAGGATGCTGACTCAGTGGTTCTGAACCCTTATGGGGTAGTAACAGTATGATAGTAGGATGCTGACTCAGTGGTTCTTATCCCTTATGGGGTAGTAACAGTATGATAGTAGGATGCTGACTCAGTGGTTCTGATCCCTTATGGGCTAGTAACAGTATGATAGTAGGATGCTGACTCAGTGGTTCTGATCCCTTATGGGCTAGTAACAGTATGATATTAGGATGCTGACTCAGTGGTTCTGAACCCTTATGGGCTAGTAACAGTATGATAGTAGGATGCTGACTCAGTGGTTCTGAACCCTTATGGGGTAGTAACAGTATGATAGTAGGATGCTGACTCAGTGGTTCTGAACCCTTATGGGGTAGTAACAGTATGATAGTAGGATGCTGACTCAGTGGTTCTGAACCCTTACGGGGTAGTAACAGTATGATAGTGGGATGCTGACTCAGTGGTTCTGAACCCTTATGGGGTAGTAACAGTAGGATGCTGACTCAGTGGTTCTGATCCCTTATGGGGGAGTAACAGTATGATAGTAGGATGCTGACTCAGTGGTTCTGAACCCTTATGGGGTAGTAACAGTAGGATGCTGAGTCAGTGGTTCTGAACCCTTATGGGGTAGTAACAGTATGATAGTAGGATGCTGACTCAGTGGTTCTGAACCCTTATGGGGTAGTAACAGTATGATAGTAGGATGCTGACTCAGTGGTTCTGAACCCTTATGGGGTAGTAACAGTATGATAGTAGGATGCTGACTCAGTGGTTCTGAACCCTTATGGGGTAGTAACAGTAGGATGCTGACTCAGTGGTTCTGAACCCTTATGGGGTAGTAACAGTATGATAGTAGGATGCTGACTCAGTGGTTCTGAACCCTTATGGGGTAGTAACAGTAGGATGCTGACTCAGTGGTTCTGAACCCTTATGGGGTAGTAACAGTATGATAGTAGGATGCTGAATCAGTGGTTCTGAACCCTTATGGGGTAGTAACAGTATGATAGTAGGATGCTGACTCAGTGGTTCTGAACCCTTATGGGGTAGTAACAGTATGATAGTAGGATGCTGACTCAGTGGTTCTGAACCCTTATGGGGTAGTAACAGAAAATAGTAGGATGTTGACTCAGTGGTTCTGATCCCTTATGGGCTAGTAACAGTATGATAGTAGGATGCTGACTCAGTGGTTCTGAACCCTTATGGGGTAGCAACAGTATGATAGTAGGATGCTGACTCAGTGGTTCTGAACCCTTATGGGGTAGTAACAGAATGATAGTAGGATGCTGACTCAGTGGTTCTGAACCCTTATGGGGTAGTAACAGTATGATAGTAGGATGCTGACCCAGTGGTTCTGAACCCTTATGGGGTAGTAACAGTATGATAGTAGGATGCTGACTCAGTGGTTCTGAACCCTTATGGGGTAGTAACAGTATGATAGTAGGATGCTGACTCAGTGGTTCTGAACCCTTATGG
This sequence comes from Oncorhynchus mykiss, assembly GCF_013265735.2. Classification (NCBI taxonomy): domain Eukaryota; kingdom Metazoa; phylum Chordata; class Actinopteri; order Salmoniformes; family Salmonidae; genus Oncorhynchus; species Oncorhynchus mykiss. The sequence goes on from NC_048574.1 coordinate 85,115,707, forward strand.
GGTAGTAACAGTATGATAGTAGGATGCTGACTCAGTGGTTCTGAACCCTTATGGGGTAGTAACAGTATGATAGTGGGATGCTGACTCAGTGGTTCTGAACCCTTATGGGGTAGTAACAGTACGATGCTGACTCAGAGGTTCTGAACCCTTATGGGGGAGTAACAGTATGATAGTAGGATGCTGACTCAGTGGTTCTGAACCCTTATGGGGTAGTAACAGTAGGATGCTGAGTCAGTGGTTCTGAACCCTTATGGGGTAGTAACAGTATGATAGTAGGATGCTGACTCAGTGGTTCTGAACCCTTATGGGGTAGTAACAGTATGATAGTAGGATGCTGACTCAGTGGTTCTTAACCCTTATGGGGTAGTAACAGTAGGATGCTGACTCAGTGGTTCTGAACCCTTATGGGGTAGTAACAGTATGATAGTAGGATGCTGACTCAGTGGTTCTGAACCCTTATGGGGTAGTAACAGTAGGATGCTGACTCTGTGGTTCTGAACCCTTATGGGGTAGTAACAGTATGATAGTAGGATGCTGACTCAGTGGTTCTGAACCCTTATGGGGTAGTAACAGTATGATAGTAGGATGCTGACTCAGTGGTTCTGAACCCTTATGGGGTAGTAACAGTATGATAGTGGGATCCTGACTCAGTGGTTCTGAACCCTTATGGGGTAGTAACAGTAGGATGCTGACTCAGTGGTTCTGAACCCTTATGGGGTAGTAACAGTATGATAGTGGGATGCTGACTCAGTGGTTCTGAACCCTTATGGGGTAGTAACAGTAGGATGCTGAGTCAGTGGTTCTGAACCCTTATGGGGTAGTAACAGTATGATAGTAGGATGCTGACTCAGTGGTTCTGAACCCTTATGGGGTAGTAACAGTATGATAGTAGGATGCTGACTCAGTGGTTCTGAACCCTTATGGGGTAGTAACAGTATGATAGTAGGATGCTGACTCAGTGGTTCTTAACCCTTATGGGGTAGTAACAGTAGGATGCTGACTCAGTGGTTCTGAACCCTTATGGGGTAGTAACAGTATGATAGTAGGATGCTGACTCAGTGGTTCTGAACCCTTATGGGGTAGTAACAGTAGGATGCTGACTCAGTGGTTCTGAACCCTTATGGGGTAGTAACAGTATGATAGTAGGATGCTGAATCAGTGGTTCTGAACCCTTATGGGGTAGTAACAGTATGATAGTAGGATGCTGACTCAGTGGTTCTGAACCCTTATGGGGTAGTAACAGAATGATAGTAGGATGCTGACTCAGTGGTTCTGAACCCTTATGGGGTAGTAACAGAATGATAGTAGGATGCTGACTCAGTGGTTCTGAACCCTTATGGGGTAGTAACAGTATGATAGTAGGATGCTGACTCAGTGGTTCTGAACCCTTATGGGGTAGTAACAGTATGATGCTGACTCAGTGGTTCTGAATCCTTATGGGGTAGTAACAGAATGATAGTAGGATGCTGACTCAGTGGTTCTGAACCCTTATGGGGTAGTAACAGTATGATAGTAGGATGCTGACTCAATGGTTCTGAACCCTTATGGGGTAGTAACAGTATGATAGTAGGATGCTGACTCAGTGGTTCTGAACCCTTATGGGGTAGTAACAGTATGATAGTAGGATGCTGACTCAGTGGTTCTGAACCCTTATGGGGTAGTAACAGTATGATAGTAGGATGCTGACTCAGTGGTTCTGAACCCTTATGGGGTAGTAACAGTATGATAGTAGGATGCTGACTCAGTGGTTCTGAACCCTTATGGGGTAGTAACAGTATGATAGTAGGATGCTGACTCAGTGGTTCTGAACCCTTATGGGGTAGTAACAGTATGATAGTAGGATGCTGACTCAGTGGTTCTGAACCCTTATGGGGTAGTAACATAATGATAGTAGGATGCTGACTCAGTGGTTCTGAACCCTTATGGGGTAGTAACAGTATGATAGTAGGATGCTGACTCAGTGGTTCTGAACCCTTATGGGGTAGTAACAGTATGATGCTGACTCAGTGGTTCTGAACCCTTATGGGGTAGTAACAGTATGATAGTAGGATGCTGACTCAGTGGTTCTGAACCCTTATGGGGTAGTAACAGTATGATAGTAGGATGCTGACTCAGTGGTTCTGAACCCTTATGGGGTAGTAACAGTATGATGCTGACTCAGTGGTTCTGAATCCTTATGGGGTAGTAACAGAATGATAGTAGGATGCTGACTCAGTGGTTCTGAACCCTTATGGGGTAGTAACAGTATGATAGTAGGATGCTGACTCAATGGTTCTGAACCCTTATGGGGTAGTAACAGTATGATAGTAGGATGCTGACTCAGTGGTTCTGAACCCTTATGGGGTAGTAACAGTATGATAGTAGGATGCTGACTCAGTGGTTCTGAACCCTTATTGGGTAGTAACAGTATGATAGTGGGATGCTGACTCAGTGGTTCTGAACCCTTATGGGGTAGTAACAGTAGGATGCTGACTCAGTGGTTCTGAACCCTTATGGGGGAGTAACAGTATGATAGTAGGATGCTGACTCAGTGGTTCTGAACCCTTATGGGGTAGTAACAGTAGGATGCTGAGTCAGTGGTTCTGAACCCTTATGGGGTAGTAACAGTATGATAGTAGGATGCTGACTCAGTGGTTCTGAACCCTTATGGGGTAGTAACAGTATGATGCTGACTCAGTGGTTCTGAACCCTTATGGGGTAGTAACAGTATGATAGTAGGATGCTGACTCAGTGGTTCTGAACCCTTATGGGGTAGTAACAGTATGATAGTAGGATGCTGAATCAGTGGTTCTGAACCCTTATGGGGTAGTAACAGTATGATAGTACGATGCTGACTCAGTGGTTCTGAACCCTTATGGGGTAGTAACAGTATGATAGTAGGATGCTGACTCAGTGGTTCTGAACCCTTATGGGGTAGTAACAGTAGGATGCTGACTCAGTGGTTCTGAACCCTTATGGGGTAGTAACAGTATGATAGTAGGATGCTGACTCAGTGGTTCTGAACCCTTATGGGGTAGTAACAGTATGATAGTAGGATGCTGACTCAGTGGTTCTTATCCCTTATGGGGTAGTAACAGTATGATAGTAGGATGCTGACTCAGTGGTTCTGATCCCTTATGGGCTAGTAACAGTATGATAGTAGGATGCTGACTCAGTGGTTCTGATCCCTTATGGGCTAGTAACAGTATGATATTAGGATGCTGACTCAGTGGTTCTGAACCCTTATGGGCTAGTAACAGTATGATAGTAGGATGCTGACTCAGTGGTTCTGAACCCTTATGGGGTAGTAACAGTATGATAGTAGGATGCTGACTCAGTGGTTCTGAACCCTTATGGGGTAGTAACAGTATGATAGTAGGATGCTGACTCAGTGGTTCTGAACCCTTACGGGGTAGTAACAGTATGATAGTGGGATGCTGACTCAGTGGTTCTGAACCCTTATGGGGTAGTAACAGTAGGATGCTGACTCAGTGGTTCTGATCCCTTATGGGGGAGTAACAGTATGATAGTAGGATGCTGACTCAGTGGTTCTGAACCCTTATGGGGTAGTAACAGTAGGATGCTGAGTCAGTGGTTCTGAACCCTTATGGGGTAGTAACAGTATGATAGTAGGATGCTGACTCAGTGGTTCTGAACCCTTATGGGGTAGTAACAGTATGATAGTAGGATGCTGACTCAGTGGTTCTGAACCCTTATGGGGTAGTAACAGTATGATAGTAGGATGCTGACTCAGTGGTTCTGAACCCTTATGGGGTAGTAACAGTAGGATGCTGACTCAGTGGTTCTGAACCCTTATGGGGTAGTAACAGTATGATAGTAGGATGCTGACTCAGTGGTTCTGAACCCTTATGGGGTAGTAACAGTAGGATGCTGACTCAGTGGTTCTGAACCCTTATGGGGTAGTAACAGTATGATAGTAGGATGCTGAATCAGTGGTTCTGAACCCTTATGGGGTAGTAACAGTATGATAGTAGGATGCTGACTCAGTGGTTCTGAACCCTTATGGGGTAGTAACAGTATGATAGTAGGATGCTGACTCAGTGGTTCTGAACCCTTATGGGGTAGTAACAGAAAATAGTAGGATGCTGACTCAGTGGTTCTGATCCCTTATGGGCTAGTAACAGTATGATAGTAGGATGCTGACTCAGTGGTTCTGAACCCTTATGGGGTAGCAACAGTATGATAGTAGGATGCTGACTCAGTGGTTCTGAACCCTTATGGGGTAGTAACAGAATGATAGTAGGATGCTGACTCAGTGGTTCTGAACCCTTATGGGGTAGTAACAGTATGATAGTAGGATGCTGACCCAGTGGTTCTGAACCCTTATGGGGTAGTAACAGTATGATAGTAGGATGCTGACTCAGTGGTTCTGAACCCTTATGGGGTAGTAACAGTATGATAGTAGGATGCTGACTCAGTGGTTCTGAACCCTTATGGGGTAGTAACAGTATGATAGTAGGATGCTGACTCAGTGGTTCTGAACCCTTATGGGGTAGTAACAGTATGATAGTGGGATGCTGACTCAGTGGTTCTGAACCCTTATGGGGTAGTAACAGTACGATGCTGACTCAGAGGTTCTGAACCCTTATGGGGGAGTAACAGTATGATAGTAGGATGCTGACTCAGTGGTTCTGAACCCTTATGGGGTAGTAACAGTAGGATGCTGAGTCAGTGGTTCTGAACCCTTATGGGGTAGTAACAGTATGATAGTAGGTTGCTGACTCAGTGGTTCTGAACCCTTATGGGGTAGTAACAGTATGATAGTAGGATGCTGACTCAGTGGTTCTGAACCCTTATGGGGTAGTAACAGTATGATAGTAGGATGCTGACTCAGTGGTTCTTAACCCTTATGGGGTAGTAACAGTAGGATGCTGACTCAGTGGTTCTGAACCCTTATGGGGTAGTAACAGTATGATAGTAGGATGCTGACTCAGTGGTTCTGAACCCTTATGGGGTAGTAACAGTAGGATGCTGACTCTGTGGTTCTGAACCCTTATGGGGTAGTAACAGTATGATAGTAGGATGCTGACTCAGTGGTTCTGAACCCTTATGGGGTAGTAACAGTATGATAGTAGGATGCTGACTCAGTGGTTCTGAACCCTTATGGGGTAGTAACAGTATGATAGTGGGATGCTGACTCAGTGGTTCTGAACCCTTATGGGGTAGTAACAGTAGGATGCTGACTCAGTGGTTCTGAACCCTTATGGGGTAGTAACAGTATGATAGTGGGATGCTGACTCAGTGGTTCTGAACCCTTATGGGGTAGTAACAGTAGGATGCTGAGTCAGTGGTTCTGAACCCTTATGGGGTAGTAACAGTATGATAGTAGGATGCTGACTCAGTGGTTCTGAACCCTTATGGGGTAGTAACAGTATGATAGTAGGATGCTGACTCAGTGGTTCTGAACCCTTATGGGGTAGTAACAGTATGATAGTAGGATGCTGACTCAGTGGTTCTTAACCCTTATGGGGTAGTAACAGTAGGATGCTGACTCAGTGGTTCTGAACCCTTATGGGGTAGTAACAGTATGATAGTAGGATGCTGACTCAGTGGTTCTGAACCCTTATGGGGTAGTAACAGTAGGATGCTGACTCAGTGGTTCTGAACCCTTATGGGGTAGTAACAGTATGATAGTAGGATGCTGAATCAGTGGTTCTGAACCCTTATGGGGTAGTAACAGTATGATAGTAGGATGCTGACTCAGTGGTTCTGAACCCTTATGGGGTAGTAACAGAATGATAGTAGGATGCTGACTCAGTGGTTCTGAACCCTTATGGGGTAGTAACAGAATGATAGTAGGATGCTGACTCAGTGGTTCTGAACCCTTATGGGGTAGTAACAGTATGATAGTAGGATGCTGACTCAGTGGTTCTGAACCCTTATGGGGTAGTAACAGTATGATGCTGACTCAGTGGTTCTGAATCCTTATGGGGTAGTAACAGAATGATAGTAGGATGCTGACTCAGTGGTTCTGAACCCTTATGGGGTAGTAACAGTATGATAGTAGGATGCTGACTCAATGGTTCTGAACCCTTATGGGGTAGTAACAGTATGATAGTAGGATGCTGACTCAGTGGTTCTGAACCCTTATGGGGTAGTAACAGTATGATAGTAGGATGCTGACTCAGTGGTTCTGAACCCTTATGGGGTAGTAACAGTATGATAGTAGGATGCTGACTCAGTGGTTCTGAACCCTTATGGGGTAGTAACAGTATGATAGTAGGATGCTGACTCAGTGGTTCTGAACCCTTATGGGGTAGTAACAGTATGATAGTAGGATGCTGACTCAGTGGTTCTGAACCCTTATGGGGTAGTAACAGTATGATAGTAGGATGCTGACTCAGTGGTTCTGAACCCTTATGGGGTAGTAACATAATGATAGTAGGATGCTGACTCAGTGGTTCTGAACCCTTATGGGGTAGTAACAGTATGATAGTAGGATGCTGACTCAGTGGTTCTGAACCCTTATGGGGTAGTAACAGTATGATGCTGACTCAGTGGTTCTGAACCCTTATGGGGTAGTAACAGTATGATAGTAGGATGCTGACTCAGTGGTTCTGAACCCTTATGGGGTAGTAACAGTATGATAGTAGGATGCTGACTCAGTGGTTCTGAACCCTTATGGGGTAGTAACAGTATGATGCTGACTCAGTGGTTCTGAATCCTTATGGGGTAGTAACAGAATGATAGTAGGATGCTGACTCAGTGGTTCTGAACCCTTATGGGGTAGTAACAGTATGATAGTAGGATGCTGACTCAATGGTTCGGAACCCTTATGGGGTAGTAACAGTATGATAGTAGGATGCTGACTCAGTGGTTCTGAACCCTTATGGGGTAGTAACAGTATGATAGTAGGATGCTGACTCAGTGGTTCTGAACCCTTATGGGGTAGTAACAGTATGATAGTAGGATGCTGACTCAGTGGTTCTGAACCCTTATGGGGTAGTAACAGTATGATAGTAGGATGCTGACTCAGTGGTTCTGAACCCTTATGGGGTAGTAACAGTATGATAGTAGGATGCTGACTCAGTGGTTCTGAACCCTTATGGGGTAGTAACAGTATGATAGTAGGATGCTGACTCAGTGGTTCTGAACCCTTATGGGGTAGTAACAGTATGATAGTAGGATGCTGACTCAGTGGTTCTGAACCCTTATGGGGTAGTAACATAATGATAGTAGGATGCTGACTCAGTGGTTCTGAACCCTTATGGGGTAGTAACAGTATGATAGTAGGATGCTGACTCAGTGGTTCTGAACCCTTATGGGGTAGTAACAGTATGATGCTGACTCAGTGGTTCTGAACCCTTATGGGGTAGTAACAGTATGATAGTAGGATGCTGACTCAGTGGTTCTGAACCCTTATGGGGTAGTAACAGTATGATAGTAGGATGCTGACTCAGTGGTTCTGAACCCTTATGGGGTAGTAACAGTATGATGCTGACTCAGTGGTTCTGAATCCTTATGGGGTAGTAACAGAATGATAGTAGGATGCTGACTCAGTGGTTCTGAACCCTTATGGGGTAGTAACAGTATGATAGTAGGATGCTGACTCAATGGTTCTGAACCCTTATGGGGTAGTAACAGTATGATAGTAGGATGCTGACTCAGTGGTTCTGAACCCTTATGGGGTAGTAACAGTATGATAGTAGGATGCTGACTCAGTGGTTCTGAACCCTTATGGGGTAGTAACAGTATGATAGTAGGATGCTGACTCAGTGGTTCTGAACCCTTATGGGGTAGTAACAGTATGATAGTAGGATGCTGACTCAGTGGTTCTGAACCCTTATGGGGTAGTAACAGTATGATAGTAGGATGCTGACTCAGTGGTTCTGAACCCTTATGGGGTAGTAACAGTATGATAGTAGGATGCTGACTCAGTGGTTCTGAACCCTTATGGGGTAGTAACAGTATGATAGTAGGATGCTGACTCAGTGGTTCTGAACCCTTATGGGGTAGTAACAGTATGATAGTAGGATGCTGACTCAGTGGTTCTGAACCCTTATGGGGTAGTAACAGTATGATGCTGACTCAGTGGTTCTGAACCCTTATGGGGTAGTAACAGTATGATAGTAGGATGCTGACTCAGTGGTTCTGAACCCTTATGGGGTAGTAACAGTATGATAGTAGGATGCTGACTCAGTGGTTCTGAACCCTTATGGGTTAGTAACAGTATGATAGTAGGATGCTGACTCAGTGGTTCTGAACCCTTATGGGGTAGTAACAGTATGATAGTAGGATGCTGACTCAGTGGTTCTGAATCCTTATGGGGTAGTAACAGTATGATAGTAGGATGCTGACTCAGTGGTTCTGAACCCTTATGGGTTAGTAACAGTATGATAGTAGGATGCTGACTCACTGGTTCTGAACCCTTATGGGGTAGTAACAGTATGATAGTAGGATGCTGACTCAGTGGTTCTGAACCCTTATGGGGTAGTAACAGTATGATAGTAGGATGCTGACTCAGTGGTTCTGAACCCTTATGGGGTAGTAACAGTATGATAGTAGGATGCTGACTCAGTGGTTCTGAACCCTTATGGGGTAAAAACAGTAGGATGCTGACTCAATGGTTCTGATCCCTTATGGGGTAGTAACAGTATGATAGTAGGATGCTGACTCAGTGGTTCTGAACCCTTATGGGGTAGTAACAGTATGATAGTAGGATGCTGACTCAATGGTTCTGAATCCTTATGGGGTAGTAACAGTATGATAGTAGGATGCTGACTCAATGGTTCTGAACCCTTATGGGGTAGTAACAGTATGATAGTAGGATGCTGACTCAATGGTTCTGAACCCTTATGGGGTAGTAACAGAATGATAGTAGGATGCTGACTCAGTGGTTCTGAACCCTTATGGGGTAGTAACAGTAGGATGCTGGCTCAGTGGTTCTGAACCCTTATGGGGTAGTAACAGTAGGATGCTGACTCAGTGGTTCTGAACCCTTATGGGGTAGTAACAGTATGATAGTAGGATGCTGACTCACTGGTTCTGAACCCTTATGGGGTAGTAACAGAATGATAGTAGGATGCTGACTCAGTGGTTCTGAACCCTTATGGGGTAGTAACAGAATGATAGTAGGATGCTGACTCAGTGGTTCTGAACCCTTATGGGGTAGTAACAGAATGATAGTAGGATGCTGACTCAGTGGTTCTGAACCCTTATGGGGTAGTAACAGTATGATAGTAGGATGCTGACTCAGTGG
>NC_048574.1:85129905-85207405 GCF_013265735.2 Oncorhynchus mykiss
ATAAAGTCACAGGTCATGTCCTTGTTATCTCTACTTCCACCTAATGTGTTTACTTGTTCACCTTCACTGGCTGGTGTAGACTGGTCGTCAGTGTGGTAACTTAGCTAGTGTCTGGTCAGTATATCGTCAGTGTGCTAGCTAGTGTCTGGTCAGTGTGCTAGCTAGTGTCTGGTCAGTATATCATCAGTGTGCTAGCTAGTGTCTGGTCAGTATATCGTCAGTGTGCTAGCTAGTGTCTGGTCAGTGTGCTAGCTAGTGTCTGGTCAGTGTGCTAGCTAGTGTCTGGTCAGTATATCATCAGTGTGCTAGCTAGTGTCTGGTCAGTATATCGTCAGTGTGCTAGCTAGTGTCTGGTCAGTGTGCTAGCTAGTGTCTGGTCAGTGTGCTAGCTAGTGTCTGGTCAGTATATCATCAGTGTGCTAGCTAGTGTCTGGTCAGTATATCGTCAGTGTGCTAGCTAGTGTCTGGTCAGTATATCGTCAGTGTGCTAGCTAGTGTCTGGTCAGTGTGCTAGCTAGTGTCTGGTCAGTATATCATCAGTGTGCTAGCTAGTGTCTGGTCAGTATATCGTCAGTGTGCTAGCTAGTGTCTGGTCAGTGTGCTAGCTAGTGTCTGGTCAGTATATCGTCAGTGTGCTAGCTAGTGTCTGGTCAGTATATCGTCAGTGTGCTAGCTAGTGTCTGGTCAGTGTGCTAGCTAGTGTCTGGTCAGTGTGCTAGCTAGTGTCTGGTCAGTATATCATCAGTGTGCTAGCTAGTGTCTGGTCAGTATATCGTCAGTGTGCTAGCTAGTGTCTGGTCAGTATATTGTCAGTGTGGTATGGAAGTGGTTACTATATCGTTATATTCTCTCTCCTCTCCTGTCCTCTCCTCTCCTCTCCCCTCTACCTTCTCTCTTCTCCCCCTACCTCCTCTCCTCTCCTCTCCTCTCCCCCCTACCTCCTCTTATCTCCTCTCCTCTCTTCTCTCCCTACCTCCTCTCCTCTCCCAGCCTAAAGGGGAGTTGGAGCAGGTGGGGGAGACGGGTGAGTCGGGGGAGTATAATGTGTACAGTACCTTCCAGAGCCACGAGCCTGACTTTGACTACCTGAAGAGTCTGGAGATCGAGGAGAAGATCAACAAGATACGATGGCTGCCTCAACAGAACGCCGCCCACTTCCTGCTCTCCACCAACGGTGAGTGGACTAACTACCCATAATCCTCCTCTCCACCAACGGTGAGTGGACTAACTACCCATAATCCTCCTCTACACCAACGGTGAGTAGACTAACTACCCATAATCCTTTTCTCCACCAACGGTGAGTAGACTAACTACCCATAATCCTCCTCTACACCAACGGTGAGTAGACTAACTACCCATAATCCTCCTCTCCACCAACGGTGAGTAGACTAACTACCCATAATCCTCCTCTCCACCAACGGTGAGTAGACTAACTACCCATAATCCTCCTCTCCACCAACGGTGAGTAGACTAACTACCCATAATCCTCCTCTCCACCAAAGGTGAGTGGACTAACTACCCATAATCCTCCTCTCCACCAACGGTGAGTGGACTAACTACCCATAATCCTCCTCTCCACCAACGGTGAGTAGACTAACTACCCATAATCCTCCTCTCCACCAACTGTGAGTAGACTAACTACCCATAATCCTCCTCTCCACCAACGGTGAGTAGACTAACTACCCATAATCCTCTTCTCCACCAACGGTGAGTAGACTAACTACCCATAATCCTCCTCTCCACCAACGGTGAGTAGACTAACTACCCATAATCCTCTTCTCCACCAACTGTGAGTAGACTAACTACCCATAATCCTCTTCTCCACCAACGGTGAGTAGACTAACTACCCATAATCCTCCTCTCCACCAACGGTGAGTGGACTAACTACCCATAATCCTCTTCTCCACCAACGGTGAGTAGACTAACTACCCATAATCCTCTTCTCCACCAACGGTGAGTAGACTAACTACCCATAATCCTCCTCTCTACCAACGGTGAGTAGACTAACTACCCATAATCCTCTTCTCCACCAACGGTGAGTAGATTAACTACCCATAATCCTCCTCTCCACCAACGGTGAGTAGACTAACTACCCATAATCCTCTTCTCCACCAACGGTGAGTAGACTAACTACCCATAATCCTCCTCTCCACCAACGGTGAGTGGACTAACTACCCATAATCCTCCTCTACACCAACGGTGAGTAGACTAACTACCCATAATCCTCTTCTCCACCAACGGTGAGTAGACTAACTACCCATAATCCTCCTCTCCACCAACGGTGAGTATACTAACTACCCATAATCCTCCTCTACACCAACGGTGAGTAGACTAACTACCCATAATCCTCCTCTCCACCAACGGTGAGTAGACTAACTACCCATAATCATCCTCTCCACCAACGGTGAGTAGACTAACTACCCATAATCCTCCTCTCCACCAACGGTGAGAAGACTAACTACCCATAATCCTCCTCTCCACCAACGGTGAGAAGACTATACTACCCATAGTCCTCCTCTATCAGAACACTACCCATAGTCCTCCTCTATCAGAATACTACCAATAGTCCTCCTCTATCAGAATACTACCCATAGTCCTCTATCAGAACACTACCCATAGTCCTCCTCTATCAGAACACTACCCATAGTCCTCCTCTATCAGAATACTATCCATAATCTTCCTTTCCATCAACTGTGAGTAGACCACACTACCCACAATTCCGCTTTTCCACCAACAGTCAGTAGACTACACAACCCATAATCCTCCCCTAGCAGAAGACTACCAATAATTCCTCCTTTCCACAAACAGTGAGTTGACTACATTTCCCATAATCCTTCTTGCCACAAACTGTCAGTTGACCTCACTACCTGTAATCCTACTCTCAACAAACGATCAGTTGAGTTGATTACCAAAAATCGTTCCCTAATAGAACACTGAGAATGGTAAATAAACTACATGACCCATAATTCCCACTTCCTGCTCAACGCAAACGCACACGTTAACTTGCATTCGCTGCCATCAACATTCAGAAAAGAGGGAGACTATATTATATTTCTGAATATATTATATTTAAATATTGTGCAACATCTTATAGTTGTGAATGTCCACTCATCTCCTGGTGTTAATAAATTAAAAGAAGGAAACTGAATCGTTGACAGATGTTTCCTCCAGATTATGTCATGACCCTGAAACGCTAACACAGATAAGAGCACTGTCAACCAGCCAGACTTGGTCTCAAACATTATCTCTGTGTGTGTGTGTTTGTGGTGTGTTTGTTTGTTGTGTGTTTGTGTGTGCGTGTGTGTGTGTTTGTTGTGTGTGTGTGTGTGTGTGTGTGTGTGTGTGTGTGTGTGTGTGTGTGTGTGTGTGTGTCAGATAAGACCATCAAGCTGTGGAAGGTGAGTGAGCGAGACAAGCAACCGGAGGGCTACAACCTGAAAGATGAGGAGGGCAGGGTGAAGGATATCTCTACAGTCACATCACTACAGGTATACACACACACACACACACACACACACACCTCTTGTTTTGTCCCTCATTCAGCCCATCCCCTGGTCCCTAACCCTCCCTCTCTCCCTCCTCACTCCCTCCCTCTCTCCAACCTCCTACCCTCCCTCCCTCCCTCTCTCTCTCCCCTTCCCCCTCTCTCCCCCCAACCGCCCGCCCGTCTCTCTCTCTCTCCCTCCCCTCTCTCACTCCCCCAACCCTACCTCCCTCCCTCTCCCTCCCTCCCTCCCTCCCTCCCTCCCTCTCACCTCCTTCCCCCTCTCTCCCACCCCTCTCTCACTCCCCCAACCCATACCTCCCTCCCTCCCTCCCTCACTCCCTCCCAGGTTCCTGTGTTGAGACCTACAGACCTGATGGTGGAGGTACGTCCTAGGAGGGTGTTCTCCAATGGGCATACCTACCATGTTAACTCCATATCGGTCAACAGTGACGGAGAGACCTACCTGTCAGCTGATGACCTGAGGATCAACATGTGGCATCTGGGGATCACAGACCGCAGCTTCAGTATCCTTCACTGGGAGAGGGACACACACACACATGTACAGAGACATACACACATGCACGCACACACACACAGTTGTGGAGACCCACACACACAAACAGGAAAGCAGACACACACACACACACACACACACACACACACACACACACACACATACACACACACACACACACACAGGAAAGCAGACACACACACACACACACACACACACACACACACACACACACACACACACACACACAGGGAAGCAGACATACACACACACACACATGATTTAGGTGCTGGACCGGTACTGTTTATATTGAGGTAGTGGCCCGGTACTGTTTATATTGAGGTAGTGGCCCGGTACTGTTTATATTGAGGTAGTGGACCAGTACTGTTTATATTGAGGTAGTGGACCAGTACTGTTTATATTGAGGTAGTTGCCCGGTACTGTTTATATTGAGGTAGTGGCCCGGTACTGTTTATATTGAGGTAGTGGCCCGGTACTGTTTATATTGAGGTAGTGGACCAGTACTGTTTATATTGAGGTAGTGGACCGGTACTGTTTATATTGAGGTAGTGGCCCAGTACTGTTTATATTGAGGTAGTGGCCCGGTACTGTTTATATTGAGGTAGTGGCCCGGTACTGTTTATATTGAGGTAGTGGACCGGTACTGTTTATATTGAGGTAGTGGACCGGTACTGTTTATATTGAGGTAGTCGCCCGGTACTGTTTATATTGAGGTAGTGGCCCGGTACTGTTTATATTGAGGTAGTGGACCGGTACTGTTTATATTGAGGTAGTCGCCCGGTACTGTTTATATTGAGGTAGTGGCCCGGTACTGTTTATATTGAGGTAGTGGACCAGTACTGTTTATATTGAGGTAGTGGCCCGGTACTGTTTATATTGAGGTAGTGGCCCGGTACTGTTTATATTGAGGTAGTGGCCTGGTACTGTTTATATTGAGGTAGTGACCCGGTACTGTTTATATTGAGGTAGTGGACCGGTACTGTTTATATTGAGGTAGTGGACCGGTACTGTTTATATTGAGGTAGTGGCCCGGTACTGTTTATATTGAGGTAGTGGCCCGGTACTGTTTATATTGAGGTAGTGGACCAGTACTGTTTATATTGAGGTAGTGGCCCGGTACTGTTTATATTGAGGTAGTGGCCCGGTACTGTTTATATTGAGGTAGTGGCCCGGTACTGTTTATATTGAGGTAGTGGCCCAGTACTGTTTATATTGAGGTAGTGGACCGGTACTGTTTATATTGAGGTAGTGGACCGGTACTGTTTATATTGAGGTAGTGGCCCAGTACTGTTTATATTGAGGTAGTGGACCAGTACTGTTTATATTGAGGTAGTGGCCCGGTACTGTTTATATTGAGGTAGTGGACCAGTACTGTTTATATTGAGGTAGTCGCCCGGTACTGTTTATATTGAGGTAGTGGACCAGTACTGTTTATATTGAGGTAGTGGACCAGTACTGTTTATATTGAGGTAGTGGACCAGTACTGTTTATATTGAGGTAGTGGACCAGTACTGTTTATATTGAGGTAGTGGACCGGTACTGTTTATATTGAGGTAGTCGCCCGGTACTGTTTATATTGAGGTAGTGACCCGGTACTGTTTATATTGAGGTAGTCGCCCGGTACTGTTTATATTGAGGTAGTGACCCGGTACTGTTTATATTGAGGTAGTGGACCAGTACTGTTTATATTGAGGTAGTGGCCCGGTACTGTTTATATTGAGGTAGTGGCCCGGTACTGTTTATATTGAGGTAGTGGCCTGGTACTGTTTATATTGAGGTAGTGACCCGGTACTGTTTATATTGAGGTAGTGGACCGGTACTGTTTATATTGAGGTAGTGGACCGGTACTGTTTATATTGAGGTAGTGGCCCGGTACTGTTTATATTGAGGTAGTGGACCGGTACTGTTTATATTGAGGTAGTCGCCCGGTACTGTTTATATTGAGGTAGTGGCCCGGTACTGTTTATATTGAGGTAGTGGCCCGGTACTGTTTATATTGAGGTAGTGGCCCAGTACTGTTTATATTGAGGTAGTGGCCCGGTACTGTTTATATTGAGGTACTGGACCAGTACTGTTTATATTGAGGTAGTGGACCAGTACTGTTTATATTGAGGTAGTGGCCCGGTACTGTTTATATTGAGGTACTGGCCCGGTACTGTTTATATTGAGGTAGTGGACCAGTACTGTTTATATTGAGGTAGTGGACCAGTACTGTTTATATTGAGGTACTGGAGCTCCACAATACTTTTAATCTGATATTCAAAAAGAGGAACAGGAAGTAGAACATTTGAGGTGCCGGAACTCAGCTCTGTTGAGCTCCTTCCCAATCCCAGACTCTATATGGCTCTGTGCCAGTCTTCCTTCCCAATCCCAGACTCTATATGGCTCTGTGCCAGTCTTCCTGTTCAATCACAGACTCTATATGGCTCTGTGCCAGTCTTCCTGCCCAATCACTGACTCTATATGGCTCTGTGCCAGTCTTCCTGTTCAATCACTGACTCTCTATGGCTCTGTGCCAGTCTTCCTTCCCAATCACTGACTCTATATGTCTCTGTGCCAGTCTTCCTTCCCAATCACTGACTCTCTATGGCTCTGTGCCAGTCTTCCTGTTCAATCACAGACTCTATATGGCTCTGTGCCAGTCTTCCTTCCCAATCACTGACTCTCTATGGCTCTGTGCCAGTCTTCCTGTTCAATCACAGACTCTATATGGCTCTGTGCCAGTCTTCCTGTTCAATCACAGACTCTATATGGCTCTGTGCCAGTCTTCCTGCCCAATCACATACTCTATATGGCTCTGTGCCAGTCTTCCTGCCCAATCACATACTCTATATGGCTCTGTGCCAGTCTGGGTAGGAATGTACATGTGTAAAATCTTAATTTGACGCAGTCTGATACAGCAGGAAAATAATCCTGCAGTAACAGGAAATGTTTCGGGGTGTCAGGTAGCCTAGTGGTTAGAGCGCTGGGCCAATTACCAAAAGGGTTGCTAGATCTGTACGCTTGTTTACTCCATGTGTAACTCTGTGTTGTTGTCTGTGTCACACTGCTTTGCTTTATCTTGTCCAGGTCGCAGTTGTAAATGAGAACTTGTTTTTAACTGGCCGACCTGGCTAAATAAAGGTGTTCTCAACTGGCCGACCTGGCTAAATAAAGGTGTTCTCAACTGGCCGACCTGGCTAAATAAAGGTGTTCTCAACTGGCCGACCTGGCTAAATAAAGGTGTTCTCAACTGGCCGACCTGGCTAAATAAAGGTGAAATAAATAAATTCAATATGAAATATATAAAATCCCTGATCTGACAAGGTAAAAATCTGTTGTTCTGTCCCTGAACAGACAGTTAACCCACTGAGACCCAGTCGTTCATTCTGTCTGTTCAGTTGTTCTGCAACAAGGTGATCAAATGACGCTCCTCCATCTGTAGGCTGCAGTGTTTAAACAGTTCAGTACCAGAGACCCAGTCGTTCATTCTGTCTGTTCAGTTGTTCTGCAACAAGGTGATCAAATTACGCTCCTCCATCTGTAGGCTGTAGTGTTTAAACAGGCTCTACCATAACAGGACCCTGACCTAGAAAACATCTACAGAGAAGTTTAAACGGGCTCTACCATAACAGGACCCTGACCTAGAAAACATCTACAGAGAAGTTTAAACGGGCTCTACCATAACAGGACCCTGACCTAGAAAACATCTACAGAGAAGTTTAAATAATTCACTCAGTGTCAACTCCCTACTCTCTACTCTCTACTCCACTAAGACACACGGGGCTCGCTGCAAATAGAATGTGTGTGTGTGTGTGTGTGTGTGTGTGTGTGTGTGTGTGTGTGTGTGTTCGCGCTCGTACATGTGTGTGTGCGTGTGACAGGGTTGATTAAGTTCAGTAGCTGAGGCTAAAAACAATCTCTGCATATTCATAGTGTGTCTGTGTACTATGAGGTGACCGTTAGTCAGGCTAGCTACAACCACGACATCCATCTACTGTACAGCTAATCAGGCTAGCTACAACCACCACATCCATCTACTGTACAGTTAGTCAGGCTAGCTACAACCACGACATCCATCTACTGTACAGTTAGTCAGGCTAGCTACAACCACCACATCCATCTACTGTACAGTTAATCAGGCTAGCTACAACCACTACATCCATCTACTGTACAGCTAATCAGGCTAGCTACAACCACCACATCCATCTACTGTACAGCTAATCAGGCTAGCTACAACCACCACATCCATCTACTGTACAGCTAATCAGGCTAGCTACAACCACCACATCCATCTACTGTACAGTTAATCAGGCTAGCTACAACCACTACATCCATCTACTGTACAGCTAATCAGGCTAGCTACAACCACCACATCCATCTACTGTACAGTTAATCAGGCTAGCTACAACCACCACATCTACTACTGTACAGTTAATCAGGCTAGCTACAACCACTACATCCATCTACTGTACAGCTAATCAGGCTAGCTGCAACCACCAACCACTCTGCATATTCATAGTGTGTCTGTGTACTATGAGGTGACCGTTAGTCAGGCTAGCTACAACCACGACATCCATCTACTGTACAGCTAATCAGGCTAGCTACAACCACCACATCCATCTACTGTACAGCTAATCAGGCTAGCTACAACCTCCACATCCATCTACTGTACAGTTAATCAGGCTAGCTACAACCACCACATCCATCTACTGTACAGTTAATCAGGCTAGCTACAACCACCTCATCCATCTACTGTACAGTTAATCAGGCTAGCTACAACCACCACATCCATCTACTGTACAGTTAATCAGGCTAGCTACAACCACCACATCTACTACTGTACAGTTAATCAGGCTAGCTACAACCACTACATCCATCTACTGTACAGCTAATCAGGCTAGCTGCAACCACCAACCACTCTGCATATTCATAGTGTGTCTGTGTACTATGAGGTGACCGTTAGTCAGGCTAGCTACAACCACGACATCCATCTACTGTACAGCTAATCAGGCTAGCTACAACCACCACATCCATCTACTGTACAGCTAATCAGGCTAGCTACAACCTCCACATCCATCTACTGTACAGTTAATCAGGCTAGCTACAACCACCACATCCATCTACTGTACAGTTAATCAGGCTAGCTACAACCACCTCATCCATCTACTGTACAGTTAATCAGGCTAGCTACAACCACCACATCCATCTACTGTGCAGTTAATCAGGCTAGCTACAACCACCACATCTACTACTGTACAGTTAATCAGGCTAGCTACAACCACTACATCCATCTACTGTACAGCTAATCAGGCTAGCTGCAACCACCAACCACTCTGCATATTCATAGTGTGTCTGTGTACTATGAGGTGACCGTTAGTCAGGCTAGCTACAACCACGACATCCATCTACTGTACAGCTAATCAGGCTAGCTACAACCACCACATCCATCTACTGTACAGCTAATCAGGCTAGCTACAACCTCCACATCCATCTACTGTACAGTTAATCAGGCTAGCTACAACCACCACATCCATCTACTGTACAGCTAATCAGGCTAGCTACAACCTCCACATCCATCTACTGTACAGTTAATCAGGCTAGCTACAACCACCACATCCATCTACTGTACAGTTAATCAGGCTAGCTACAACCACTACATCCATCTACTGTACCGTTAATCAGGCTAGCTACAACCACTACATCCATCTACTGTACAGCTAATCAGGCTAGCTACAACCTCCACATCCATCTACTGTACAGTTAATCAGGCTAGCTACAACCACCACATCCATCTACTGTACAGTTAATCAGGCTAGCTACAACCACCTCATCCATCTACTGTACAGTTAATCAGGCTAGCTACAACCACCACATCCATCTACTGTACAGTTAATCAGGCTAGCTACAACCACCACATCTACTACTGTACAGTTAATCAGGCTAGCTACAACCACTACATCCATCTACTGTACAGCTAATCAGGCTAGCTGCAACCACCAACCACTCTGCATATTCATAGTGTGTCTGTGTACTATGAGGTGACCGTTAGTCAGGCTAGCTACAACCACGACATCCATCTACTGTACAGCTAATCAGGCTAGCTACAACCACCACATCCATCTACTGTACAGCTAATCAGGCTAGCTACAACCTCCACATCCATCTACTGTACAGTTAATCAGGCTAGCTACAACCACCACATCCATCTACTGTACAGTTAATCAGGCTAGCTACAACCACTACATCCATCTACTGTACCGTTAATCAGGCTAGCTACAACCACTACATCCATCTACTGTACAGCTAATCAGGCTAGCTACAACCACCACAGCCATCTACTCCTCCAGACACAGTCCTGTGTTGTTCTACCTGAGTATCTCTCCTCCAGACACAGTCCTGTGTTGTTCTACCTGAGTATCTCTCCTCCAGACATAGTCCTGTGTTGTTCTACCTGAGTATCTCTCCTCCAGACATAGTCCTGTGTTGTTCTACCTGAGTATCTCTCCTCCAGACATAGTCCTGTGTTGTTCTACCTGAGTATCTCTCCTCCAGACACAGTACTGTGTTGTTCTACCTGAGTATCTCTCCTCCAGACACAGTCCTGTGTTGTTCTACCTGAGTATCTCTCCTCCAGACACAGTCCTGTGTTGTTCTACCTGAGTATCTCTCCTCCAGACACAGTCCTGTGTTGTTCTACCTGAGTATCTCTCCTCCAGACACAGTCCTGTGTTGTTCTACCTGAGTATCTCTCCTTCAGACATAGTGGACATCAAGCCAGCCAACATGGAGGAGCTAACAGAGGTGATAACAGCAGCAGAGTTTCATCCTCACCACTGTCACCTGTTTGTCTACAGTAGCAGTAAAGGATCTCTACGTCTCTGTGACATGAGGGCCTCGGCACTTTGCGACAAACACACCAAACGTGAGTTGGCTACACACGGGGGGAGATAAAAGCCTTTGCTGTCAGTCTCTAAATCATGTGTATTCGGATCTTACTCTTCGAGGTCCAGAGTACGACTACTGCTGGTTCTGATAATTAATTGCTCCCACATGGTGTCCCAGGTCTAAATCAGTCCTTCATTTAAATCAGAAGTAGATCTGGCTTCCACCCACATGGTGTCACAGGTCTAAATCAGTCCTTCATTTAAATCAGCAGTACAACTGGCCTCAGGTCCAGATTGGAATTTACACCCCCTTATATTGTGATATCCATCTTTCCTCTTCCTAAACTCCTCTCTCCTCCCACTCTCCCTTCGTCTCCTCTCCTCCCCCCTGTCTCCATCCTCTCATCTCCCCTCTCCTCATCTCCTCTCTCCTCGTCTCCTCTCCCTCCTCTCTCCTCTCCTCGCCTCTCCTCCTCGTCTCCTCTCTCCTCCCCCTCTTCTCTCCTCCCCTCGTATCTTCTCTCCTACTCTCTCCTCCCCCTCTCCTCTCCTCCCCTCGTCTCCTCTCTCCTCCCCTCTCCTCTCCTCTCCTCCCCCTCGTCTCCTCTCTCCTCCCCCTCTCCTCTCCTCCCCTCGTCTCCTCTCTCCTCCCCCTCTCCTCTCCTCCCCTCGTCTCCTCTCTCCTCCCCCTCTCCACCCCCCTCGTCTCCTCTCTCCTCCCCCTCCCCCTCGTCTCCTCTCTCCTCCCCCTCTCCTCTCCCTCTCCACCCCCCTCGTCTCCTCCCCCTCCCCCCCTCGTCTCCTCTCTCCTCCCCCTCTGCTCTCCTCCCCTCGTCTCCTCTCTCCACCTCCCTCTCTCTCTCTTCCTTTAGTCTTTGAGGAACCAGAGGACCCAGGAAGTCGTTCATTCTTCTCTGAGATCGTGTCGTCGGTGTCGGATGTGAAGTTCAGTCACAACGGGCGGTACCTGCTGACCAGGGATTACCTGACGGCCAAGGTGTGGGACTTACACATGGAGAAAGGCCCCGTCGAAACCTACCAGGTCAGCCCACTAAACAAACACACACACACACACACGCAGAAACACACACACACACACACACACACTAGGCACACGCAGAAACACACATGCACACACACACACTAGGCACACGCAGAAACACACACACACACACACACTAGGCACACGCAGAAACACACACACTAGGCACACGCAGAAACACACATGCACACACACACACTAGGCACACGCAGAAACACACACACACACACACACACTAGGCACACGCAGAAACACACATGCACACACACACACACTAGGCACACGCAGAAACACACATGCACACACACACACTAGGCACACGCAGAAACACACACACACACACACACACTAGGCACACGCAGAAACACACACACACACACACACACTAGGCACACGCAGGAACACACATGCACACACACACACTAGGCACACGCAGAAACACACACACACACACACACTAGGCACACGCAGAAACACACACACACACACACACTAGGCACACGCAGAAACACACACACACACACACACTAGGCACACGCAGAAACACACACGCACACACACAGAAACACACATACATTCACACACTCACGCACACATGTACATGCACAGAAATTGAATGAATGCCTTGGAAAAACCTGTCAACACTCTCTCCTGCCCTCTCCCTCTCTCCTGCCCTCTCCCTCTCTCCTGCCCCTCCTTTCTCCCATGTCTGTCTCTCTGTAGGTTCATGACTACCTGAGGACTAAGCTGTGCTCTCTGTACGAGAACGACTGTATATTTGACAAGTTCGAGTGTGTCTGGAACAGCTCCGACAGGTGTGTGCGTCTTCGTCTACTCTGAGGCTTTATCCCACAGATAAATCAATCCCAGAGAAGAGCTTTGGAGATGTCAAAATCAATCCCTTCTCTCCTTCCCTCTCTCCATCTCTCATTCTCTTCCTGTAAAACTCCCACCCTTCCCTCTCTCCATCTCTCCTCCTCTTCCTGTTCCAACCCCACCCTTCCCTCTCTCCTTCTCTTCCTGTAAAACCCCCACCCTTCCCTCTCTCTCCATCTCTCCTCCTCTTCCTGTCCCAACCCACCCTTCCCTCTCTCCATCTCTCCTTCTCTTCCTGTATAAACCACACACTTCCCTCTCTCCATCTCTCCTCCTCTTCCTGTAAAACCCCACCCTTCCCTCTCTCCACCTCTCCTCCTCTTCCTATAAAAACCCCACCCTTCGCTCTCTCCATCTCTCCTCTTCCTGTCCCAACCCCACCCTTCCCTCTCTCCATCTCTCCTCCTCTTCCTGTCCCAACTCCACCCTTCCCTCTCTTCATCTCTCCTCCTCTTCCTGTTCCAACCCCACTCTCTTTTCTCTCTCTCCATCTCTTCCTTTTCTTCTCCCTCTCTTTGTCCCTCTTTCATTCCCCCCTTCCATCTTCTCTCCTCCTTCTACTACCTCTCCCTCCTCCTCTCTCTCCTCCTCTCCCTCCTCCTCTCCCCAGTGTGATAATGACTGGGGCGTACAACAGCTTCTTCCGGATGTTTGACAGGGAGACGGGGCGGGGCGTGACCCTGGAGGTAAGCATATGTACAAACACACAAGTTTCTAACGTTAAGTCGCTAACGTAAGTCTCTAACGTAAGTCTCTAACATAAGCCGCTGTTGATGAATAGATACATGAGAAACGAGACCAAGTTGAGACTCTGGACAGGGCGGATAAGGTATAGTAAAGGCCGTTTATTCAAGCGTAATGATATCTGGCAAAGCGTGCTGCACGGCCCCCGTTCGTCTAGCTCTTAGGGAACTATCGGAAGAAGAGACCTGAAACATGATGTGCAGTTAATTTTATGCATTGAAATGACGTAGGTAGATTCTGGTAGTCCTGGCTCCTGGTAGGCTGCTTGTAGGTGATAGACAGTCCTCTCCAGCCTGGTGTCAGTATCCCATTGGTTCTCGACAGAGTTCTTTGTCTTTGGAGCCCCTCCCGAATTGGGTTTGAGTGTGTGTGTGTGTTTATGAGTTTCAGTGTGTACGTTATCTTAGTCAGCCACCTGTGCGGGGGGTTTCCAGTGCGGTTAGTATCTACTGGAAAACAGGGAGAGGGGGGGAGGTTATGACACAGAGTGCAAGCTATAATTGCATGGTTAGGCCACAGGCAGACAACAGTCAGTGAATGCGTTATTACATGTGTTAATATGTTATTACACCGCTAACGTAACTCGCTAACGTAAGTCGCTAACGTAAGTCGCTAACGTAAGCCGCTAACGTAAGTCGCTAACGTAGGCCGCTAACGTAGGCCGCTAACGTAAGTCGCTAATGTAAGTCGCTAACGTAAGTCGCTAACATAAGCCGCTAAAGGAGGCCGCTAACGCTAACATAGTTAAAGTGGCTAGTGATACATGTATTACATAAAGATGCAGTAGATGATATAGAGTACAGTATATACGTATACATATGAGATGAATAATGTAGGGTATGTAAACATTATATTAGGTAGCATTGTTTAAAGTGGCTAGTGATATATTTTACATCATTTTCCATCAATTCCCATTATTAAAGTGGCTGGAGTTGAGTCAGTGTGTTGGCAGCAGCCACTCAATGTTAGTGGTGGCTGTTTAACAGTCTGATGGCCTTGAGATAGAAGCTGTTTTTCAGTCTCTCGGTCCCAGCTTTGATGCACCTGTACTGACCTCGCCTTCTGGATGATAGCGGGGTGAACAGGCAGTGGCTCGGGTGGTTGTTGTCCTTGATGATCTTTATGGCCTTCCTGTGACATCGGGTGGTGTAGGTGTCCTGGAGGGCAGGTAGTTTGCCCCTGGTGATGCGTTGTGCAGACCTCACTACCCTCTGGAGAGCCTTACGGTTGTGGGCGGAGCAGTTGCCGTACCAGGCGGTGATACAGCCCGACAGGATGCTCTCGATTGTGCAATTGTAGAAGTTTGTGAGTGCTTTTGGTGACAAGCCGAATTTCTTCAGCCTCCTGAGGTTGAAGAGGCGCTGCTGCGCCTTCTTCACGATGCTGTCTGTGTGGGTGGACCAATTCAGTTTGTCTGTGATGTGTACGCCGAGGAACTTAAAACTTACTACCCTCTCCACTACTGTTCCATCGATGTGGATAGGGGGGTGTTCTCTCTGCTGTTTCCTGAAGTCCACAATCATCTCCTTAGTTTTGTTGACGTTGAGTGTGAGGTTATTTTCCTGACACCACACTCCGAGGGCCCTCACCTCCTCCCTGTAGGCCGTCTCGTCGTTGTTGGTAATCAAGCCTACCACTGTTGTGTCGTCCGCAAACTTGATGATTGAGTTGGAGGCGTGCGTGGCCACGCAGTCGTGGGTGAACAGGGAGTCCAGGAGAGGGCTCAGAACGCACCCTTGTGGGGCCCCAGTGTTGAGGATCAGCGGGGTGGAAATGTTGTTGCCTACCCTCACCACCTGGGGGTGGCCCGTCAGGAAGTCCAGTACCCAGTTGCACAGGGCGGGGTCGAGACCCAGGGTCTCGAGCTTGATGACGAGCTTGGAGGGCACTATGGTGTTAAATGCCGAGCTGTAGTCGATGAACAGCATTCTCACATAGGTATTCCTCTTGTCCAGATGGGTTAGGGCAGTGTGCAGTGTGGTTGAGATTGCATCGTCTGTGGACCTATTTGGGCGGTAAGCTAATTGGAGTGGGTCTAGGGTGTCAGGTAGGGTGGAGGTGATATGGTCCTTGACTAGTCTCTCAAAGCACTTCATGATGACGGAAGTGAGTGCTACGGGGCGGTAGTCGTTTAGCTCAGTTACCTTAGCTTTCTTGGGAACAGGAACAATGGTGGCCCTCTTGAAGCATGTGGGAACAACAGACTGGGATAGGGATTGATTGAATATGTCCGTAAACACACCAGCCAGCTGGTCTGCGCATGCTCTGAGGGCGCGGCTGGGGATGCCGTCTGGGCCTGCAGCCTTGCGAGGGTTGACACGTTTAAATGTCTTACTCACCTCGGCTGCAGTGAAGGAGAGACCGCATGTTTTAGTTGCGGGCAGTGTCAGTGGCACTGTATTGTCCTCAAAGCGGGCAAAAAAGTTATTTAGTCTGCCTGGGAGCAAGACATCCTGGTCCGTGACGGTGCTGGTTTTCTATTTGTAATCCGTGATTGACTGTAGACCCTGCCACATACCTCTTGTGTCTGAGCCGTTGAATTGAGATTCTACTTTGTCTCTATACTGACGCTTAGCTTGTTTGATTGCCTTGCGGAGGGAATAGTTACACTGTTTGTATTCGGTCATGTTTCCGGTCACCTTGCCCTGATTAAAAGCAGTGGTTCGCGTTTTCAGTTTCACGCGAATGCTGCCATCAATCCGTACGTTAGCGACGTAAGTCTCTGTGCTCCTGAAATCCCAGTGTGGATAACTGCTGGTTGATGATGTCACTCACCAGGTCTAATCTGATCAGAGAGAAATAATGAAGCCACTTTCTGGTCCAGATTTCAATTTGCCTGCTCTAAACGTGTCCTCTCTCTCCTCTCCCCTCCTCTCCTCTCCTCTCCTCTTTCTCTCTCCTCTTGACTCCTCTTTCTCTCCTCCTCCTCTCCCCTCTCCTCTCCTCTTTCTCTCCTCCTCTCCTCTTTCCCTCCTCTCTTCCTCTCCTCTCCTCTCCTCTCCTCTCCTCTTTCCCTCCTCTCCTCTCCTCTCCTCCCCTCCCTCCCTGGAGGCGTGGCGAGAGACCAGTAAGCCTCGAGCTGTACTGCGGACGCGACGGATCTACACCGGGGGCAAACGTCGTCGCGGCGACGTGGGGGTGGACAGTCTGGACTTCACTAAGAAGATCCTCCACATGGCCTGGCACCCCGAGGAGAACATCATCGCCATAGCCTCCACCAACAACCTCTACATCTTCCAGGACCGGGTCAGCCCCGACACACAGGGTCCAGACCTGGGTTCAAATACCATTTAGCACCGGGTCAGCCCCGACACACAGGGTCCAGACCTGGGTTCGAATACCATTTAGCACCGGGTCAGCCCCAATACACAGGGTCCAGACCTGGGTTCAAATACCATTTAGCACCGGGTCAGCCCCAATACACAGGGTCCAGACCTGGGTTCAAATACCATTTAGCACCGGGTCAGCCCCAATACACAGGGTCCAGACCTGGGTTCAAATACCATTTAGGTCCATTTTGGGTCCAGACACAGGATTGAGAAGTAGTCGTTAAACGCATGTGCACACACACACACACACTGAGATCAGTCTATAAGATGAATGAGTTGGACAGGCCTGAGATCAGTCTATAAGATGAATGAGTTGGACAGGCCTGAGATCAGTCTATAAGATGAATGAGTTGGACAGGCCTGAGATCAGTCTAAAAGGAGAATTAGTTGGACAGGCCTGAGTTCGCTATCTAAGGTGTCTGAAGACAGAGGAAGGTGGTGTGTGTGTGTGTGTGTGTGTGTGTCCCAGACCGCAGTGACTCAGTGTGTGGATCCAATCACTGTTTATATTGTTATTTTAGTCAACAGCACGTCACTAGACGTCCCGTTTAATGGATTCCCTTTATGATCACAACACCTCAGCACACCTGGATACACAGGACACCTTTACACACACCTGGTGAGAGTGGACACTTCTGGACACCTTTACACACAGCTGGTGAGAGTGGACACTTCTGGACACCTTTACACACAGCTGGTGAGAGTGGACACTTCTGGACACCTTTACACACAGCTGGTGAGAGTGGACACTTCTGTACACCTTTACACACCCATCTAGACACCTGGTGACTCATCTGGATTAATCTAGACACCTGGTGACCCATCTGGATTAATCTAGACACCTGGTGACCCATCTGGACACATCTAGACACCTGGTGACCCATCTGAATTAATCTAGACACCCATCTGGATTAATCTAGACACCTGGTGACTCATCTAGACACCTGGTGACGCATCTGGATTAATCTAGACACCTGGTGACCCATCTGGATTAATCTAGACACCTGGTGACTCATCTAGACAACTGGTGACCCATCTGGATTAATCTAGACACCTGATGACTCATCTGGACACATCTAGACACCTGGTGACACATCTGGACCCATTTGGACACCTGGTGACTCATCTGGATTAATCTAGACACCTGGTGACCCATCTGGATTAATCTAGACACCTGGTGACCCATCTGGATTAATCTAGACACCTGATGACTCATCTGGACACATCTAGACACCTGGTGACCCATCTGGACCCATCTAGACACCTGGTGACTCATCTGGATTAATCTAGACACCTGGCGACCCATCTGGATTAATCTAGACACCTGGTGACCCATCTGGACACATCTAGACACCTGGTGACCCATCTGAATTAATCTAGACACCTGGTGACCCATCTGGATTAATCTAGACACCTGGTGACTCATCTAGACACCTGGTGACGCATCTGGATTAATCTAGACACCTGATGACACATCTGGACCTATCTAGACACCTGATGACTCATCTGGATTAATCTAGACACCTGGTGACCCATCTGGATTAATCTAGACACCTGGTGACCCATCTGGACACATCTAGACACCTGGTGACCCATCTGAATTAATCTAGACACCTGGTGACCCATCTGGATTAATCTAGACACCTGCTGACTCATCTAGACACCTGGTGACCCATCTGGACACATCTAGACACCTGGTGACACATCTGGACCCATCTAGACACCTGGTGACACATCTGGATTAATCTAGACACCTGGTGACCCATCTGGATTAATCTAGACACCTAGTGACACATCTAGACACCTGGTGACTCATCTGGATTAATCTAGACACCTGGTGACCCATCTGGATTAATCTAGACACCTGGTGACCCATCTGGATTAATCTAGAAACCTGGTGACCCATCTGGATTAATCTAGACACCTGGTGACTCATCTGGATTAATCTAGACACCTGGTGACCCATCTGGACACATCTAGACACCTGGTGACCCATCTGGATTAATCTAGACACCTGGTGACACGTGGACACTCCTGGACAAGCTGATCCTAGATCTGTGCCTAAGAGCAACTTCTACCCCAAGCTACTAAATCACTTATGCTTCCATCCATCCACTCATACAGGCCCAAATTGACCTTTTTTTCCCTATATAGTGCACTACTTTTGACATGGGACCATAAGGCTCTGGTCAGAAGTAGTGCCCTATAAAGGTTGATCATATTCTCATGTCTGTCTGTCTGTCTGTCTGTCTATGTCTGTCTGTAACCTAGTTATCTCAGTGGTCAACCCTTACATAGAGTCATAGCTATGTAGTGAGACTATGCAGGATTTTGTTCCTGACTACCACCAACACACTTTGAATATAGCTAATCAAGTGGGTTAGTGCAGGGCTGGAACTAAAGCCTGCACAGCTTGTAATGATGGTCTTCTAGGGTTGGTGGCCACTGGTTTTAAGGGGCAATCTGGGACTGATGGTCTTCTAGGGTTGGTGGCCACTGGTTTAAAGGGGCGATCTGGGACTGATGGTCTTCTAGTGTTGGTGGCCACTGGTTTAAAGGGGCAATCTGGGACTGATGGTCTTCTAGGGTTGGTGGCCACTGGTTTAAAGGGGCGATCTGGGACTGATGGTCTTCTAGTGTTGGTGGCCACTGGTTTAAAGGGGCAATCTGGGACTGATGGTCTTCTAGTGTTGGTGTCCACTGGTTTAAAGGGGTAATCTGGAGTTCCGCCACATCACACCGCTTGAGTTCCCTCTCTCCTCCAATCATACACAGTAGTGTAGTGACGTCAGCGCGGCAACCTCACGGCTAACCAATCAGTAAGAGTGTTGCTGCGCTGTGGTTAGGACCATTGCAACAGTAGCATGTTATCCAGTGTTACTGTCGTTGTATATCTATCATACCTGTATAACTAACAGTTATCTGAACACTCCAAATGAACACTTGATGAAGGAATGTGTATAACAAAATAAATTAAATAATATGAATCTGAGGATCAATCGTGGTGTTTGATTATTTGATGAATGAAACTGATGTTTTTGTGTGACATTGTTTGTTTGTGGGCGACTGTCTTCTTCATCGCATCCTACAGGAGGCCTGGTGCTGTAAAAGAGCTTTACAGTAACCCAGCCTAGACACTAATGAAAGAGCTTTACAGTAACCCAGCCTAGACCCTAATGAAAGAGCTTTACAGTAACCCAGCCTAGACCCTAATGAAAGAGATTTACAGTAACCCAGTCTAGACCCTAATGAAAGAGCTTTACAGTAACCCAGCCTAGACCCTAATGGAAGAGCTTTACAGTAACCCAGCCTAGACCCTAAAGAAAGAGCTTTACAGTAACCCAGCCTAGACCCTAATGGAAGAGCTTTACAGTAACCCAGCCTAGACCCTAATGAAAGAGCTTTACGGTAACCCAGCCTAGACACTAATAAAATACCTTTACAGTAACCCAGCCTAGACCCTAATGAAAGAGCTTTACGGTAACCCAGCCTAGACCCTAATGAAAGAGCTTTACGGTAACCCAGCCTAGACCCTAATGAAAGAGCTTTACAGTAACCCAGCCTAGACCCTAATGAAAGAGCTTTACAGTAAGCCAGCCTAGACCAAGAGCAAGCAAAGCAGAAGCCAGACCACAGTGGCTGTAAGGCTTAGTGAGGTGCGTAGTGAGGTGCGTAGTGAGGTGCGTCAGAGAAGTCAGACCACAGTGGCTGTAAGGCGTAGTGAGGTGCGTAGTGAGGTGCGTACTGGCGTCAGAGAAGTCAGACCACAGTGGCTGTAAGGCGTAGTGAGGTGCGTACTGGCGTCAGAGAGAGACTGTGTTACAACGGTGCAGTTTAATAATACAAATCATTGTGAACAAAAACAATAAATAAATACAATGGGGACGAAACCCTTCGCACGCCAGACATAACGTGCACAAACTCTTACAATCAACAATTCCGGACAAGGACATGGGGGGGGGGGGGGGGGGGGGGGGGGGGGGTTAAATACACAACATGTAATTGATGGAATTGAAACCAGGGAAGACAAGACAAAACAAATGGAAAATCAAAAAAGGTGGATCGGCGATGGCTAGAAGGCCGGTGACGTCGACCGCCGAACGCCGCCCGAACAAGGAGAGGGACCAACTTCGGCAGAAGTCGTGACAGTGGCCCCGCCCCGTATACAACTGACGTACAACACATTTGGCACAACGGTTGGGATGCCAGTTGTATCAGAGTTTTTCTGCACAGAAATAAACTACACAAGCGTGTGGAGAAACCGCTCAATGGATCTGCAACAAACTCTTCATTGCATCACAAAAAATAAATCAGATCACAACCATTGTGTCCAATGTGTTGTAGATCAGTTGGCAGAACCTGAGTGTGAACGGGGCCAAAACTACAAAACACAAACCTAAGCTGTGACTGAGTGGAACAGACGGTGAAACTGAGACTCAGGGCTAACGGACAGCTGATACCTCACACTGGGCCAGGGAGAGGACCAAATATAGATCAAAAAAACGTGTTTCAGTTTCTCAAAGACGTGTTTGAACATGTCATGGTTGTTGTTATTGTAGTTTATATCTGTGTGTAAGGTTGTAAAATTCAAGTAACTTTCAATTAAATTCCCAGGATTTCCTGCCTGAAGAACTGGCATTCCCAAAAGAAGAACGTTGTTTCTTAACGTTCTCTGAACAAATTTGAGAACATTAATTTATATAGAACCGTGAGGAAACGTTATTGGAAAGTTGTATGCAATATAACCCCAGGAACAAACACACTCTCACCAAGTAGTGCACTGTGTAGGGAAGAGGGTTCTATTGGTGACATAGATGTGATGTCATAGTGCACTGTGTAGGGAACAAGCTCTATGATGTTCTACTTTCCTTTCTTTAACTGGGCAAGTCACTGAAGAACTAATTCTTATTTTACATTGATGGCCTACCCCGGGCCAAACCCCAGCTAAACCCCGGCCAAACCCCGGCTAAACCCCGGCCAAACCCCTGCTAAACCCCGGCCAAACCCCGGCTACACCCCGGGCCAAACCCCGGCTAAACCCCGGCTAAACCCCGGACGACGCTGGGACAATTGTGCGCCGCCCTATGGGACTTCACGATAACGGCCGGTTGTGGTAGAGGCCCCGGATCGAACCAGGGTCTGTAGTGACGCCTCTATAGCGCTGCGACGCGGTGCCTTTAGACCGCAGCGCCACTCGGGTTAACATATGGTTTTCAGAACGTTATGTGCTAGCTGGGAAACATCCAAAAGTTACTAAGTGCTACATTTCAGATAAACCACTGCAAATACATACATTACGTAGTTGCAGTACTATATAGATATGCTACATATTCTACATACACAAGTCATCACTGTGTTCCTAAGACAGTTAAATACACAACTCTTAATACTATATTTGAAAGGACTGTTCCTCTGAAATCTTCATTCACCATGATTCCCTAGGGTCTTCCTTCAGTTATCCCCGTTTTAAAAAAGACCACTCTACGCTATTTGTGAACTGTTTCCCACTGAGAAACGACAGCTCCAGTGGAAATACATTCAGGTTAATGCAGTTTGCAGACGACCCACTTCCTCGTTTGATTTCAGCTCTCCGGGTGTTTCTGCCCGATTAGATACAATCTGACCCAACCATCCATTCCCGTCGTAAAAAAAACGCTTGCCCGCAGCTCGTTGCCGTGGTAACGAGCCACCTCATGAATAAAATGACCAGTTGTAAGACAGTGCAGTGAATGTATCCGGTGACTGAGTAGAAGTTGTCGCCGTGGTAACGAGCCACCTCATGAAAAAAAAATAATACAAAACGGCTTCCAGAAGAGAACAGCAGCAACTGTGTGTAACTGTAGCAACCGTTCCCTTCGGGTGTTCCAACCAGAGACACGCCCCTTTTCACGCCTCTGTCCGTCTGTCCATCAACCCATCCCTTTAAATCACTAAGTTGCTCTTCAAATGAAGTTGTATTGAATTGAATTCCTTCATTTCCTATATCCCCCCCCGAGTCCATTTTGAAAAATGGCTGCCACTGTCTCTTCCACCACTAGTTGGTCACACGTTGATCCTTTAGGACAGGAAGGGAGGGGGGAGAGGGGGAGACAAGGTCCAAGACAAACTATTATACACATTAAAACATTCCAGGACAAAAATAAAGTTGTACTGAATTGAAATCCTTCTATCCATCCTCTTTGTATTTTTCTCCCAGTCACTACATCTCTCTCCTTCCTCGTCCTGTCACACGTCGATACGTGCCGAGAGGAAGGGAGAGAAGAAGAAGTCGAACGCGAACTTGACGGAGTTGAGTGTGGTCCGTCTCCAGTCTCTCTCGATCTTCACCTGCAGAGAGGAAAGTATAGACACATGGTCCTCTGTAAGGCAGTTGGTAGGAGCTTGCAAAAGCTAGGATAGTGGGTTCGATTCCCGGGGGCCTCCCATGTGTAAAATGTATGCGAGCACGACTAAGTGTCTCCGGATATAATTATCTGCTAAATGGGACTATGTATGTTACCTGACTATGTATGTTACCTGTCCGGCAGCGGTCAGAAGGGAGGAGTCACAGTCCAGACAGTAGATGGCCTTCAGCTCGAAGGACGGGACCTGGCCCCCCAGACGACCCTCCAACGTAGTGCTGAACTCCACCAGGCTGCCGGGCTGCAGGCGCAGCAACACCTAGACAACACCAACAGCTTCATCATTTAGGATAATCATAATGGCAGCAACACCTAGACAACACCAACAGCATCATCATTTAGGATAATCATTATAGCAGCAACACCTAGACAACACCAACAGCTTCATCATTTAGGATAATCATAATAGCAGCAGCACCTAGACAACACCAACAGCTTCATCATTTAGGATAATCATAATAGCAGCAACACCTAGACAACACCAACAGCTTCATCATTTAGGATAGTCATATCAGCAACACCAACAGCTTCATCATTTAGGATAATCATAATAGCAGCAACACCTAGACAACACCAACAGCTTCATCATTTAGGATAATCATAATAGCAGCAACACCTAGACAACACCAACAGCTTCATCATTTAGGATAATCATAATAGCAGCAGCACCTAGACAACACCAACAGCTTCATCATTTAGGATAATCATAATAGCAGCAGCACCTAGACAACACCAACAGCTTCATCATTTAGGATAATCATAATAGCAGCAGCACCTAGACAACACCAACAGCTTCATCATTTAGGATAATCATAATAGCAGCAACACCTAGACAACACCAACAGCTTCATCATTTCGGCCTTTTAGCAAATGCATGCATACATTTTACATTCGGGAGACCCCAGTTTTTTAATAGGTTATTAATCATTTTAATGTAACGTTATTTAATGGGAACACCGAGATAACAACAGAGTTGTGTATTTAGAGTGTAAGGACAGTGAGGTTTATGCACTATGAAAAGGCCAAACTCTGTCAATACATGGCTTTGGACAACACCAACAGCAATAGGTTAATAATGATCATCATTAGAACAGGGTTCTGTGAGTACCTAAAGGAACAGGGTTTACCTGTCTGAACTCATGACTGGCCACCAGTTTGATGTCTCTGGCCCGGTCCTCTGGAATCCCGTCTTCCTCGGGCATCCCCACGCCCACCTCAAATCAAATCAAACTTTGATTATAGTACATTTAGAGAACATTTAAAAAAATCACACTTTACATTAAAACAATGCAATTAAAAGAAGTAAAAGTAGATAAATAACAGATCATAAAACACAGAGTATATCTACAACTAAATTACTAAAGTTACTAACTAAACTGAATAAAGGCCCCGGTCCCTTGGGGCCCAGAGGGTACAACAGAGTATATCTACAACTATTACTGGTCCCTTGGGGCCCAGAGGGTACAACAGAGTATATCTACAACTATTACTGGTCCCATGGGGCCCAGAGGGTAGAACAGAGTATATCTACCACTATTACTGGTCCCTTGGGGCCCAGAGGGTACAACAGAGTATATCTACAACTATTACTGGTCCCTTGGGGCCCAGAGGGTAGAACAGAGTATATCTACAACTATTACTGGTCCCTTGGGGCCCAGAGGGTAGAACAGAGTATATCTACCACTATTACTGGTCCCATGGGGCCCAGAGGGTAGAACAGAGTATATCTACCACTATTACTGGTCCCTTGGGGCCCAGAGGGTACAACAGAGTATATCTACAACTATTACTGGTCCCGTGGGTCCCCGGGGGTAGAACAGAGTATATCTACAACTATTACTGGTCCCGTGGGTCCCCGGGGGTAGAACAGAGTATATCTACAACTATTACTGGTCCCTTGGGGCCCAGAGGGTAGAACAGAGTATATCTACAACTATTACTGGTCCCTTGGGGCCCAGAGGGTAGAACAGAGTATATCTACAACTATTACTGGTCCCGTGGGGCCCAGCGGGTATAACAGAGTATATCTACCACTATTACTGGTCCCTTGGGGCCCAGAGGGTATAACAGAGTATATCTACAACTATTACTGGTCCCGTGGGACCCCGGGGGTAGAACAGAGTATATCTACAACTATTACTGGTCCCTTGGGGCCCAGCAGGTAGAACAGAGTATATCTACAACTATTACTGGTCCCGTGGGGCCCAGAGGGTAGAACAGAGTATATCTACAACTATTACTGGTCCCATGGGACCCAGCGGGTAGAACAGAGTATATCTACAACTATTACTGGTCCCGTGGGTCCCCGGGGGTAGAACAGAGTATATCTACAACTATTACTGGTCCCTTGGGGCCCAGAGGGTAGAACAGAGTATATCTACAACTATTACTGGTCCCATGGGACCAGGCGGGTACAACAGAGTATATCTACAACTATTACTGGTCCCGTGGGGCCCAGAGGGTAGAACAGAGTATATCTACCACTATTACTGGTCCCGTGGGTCCCCGGGGGTAGAACAGAGTATATCTACAACTATTACTGGTCCCTTGGGGCCCAGAGGGTACAACAGAGTATATCTACAACTATTACTGGTCCCATGGGGCCCAGAGGGTAGAACAGAGTATATCTACAACTATTACTGGTCCCTTGGGGCCCAGAGGGTAGAACAGAGTATATCTACAACTATTACTGGTCCCGTGGGTCCCCGGGGGTAGAACAGAGTATATCTACCACTATTACTGGTCCCATGGGACCCAGAGGGTAGAACAGAGTATATCTACAACTATTACTGGTCCCGTGGGTCCCCGGGGGTAGAACAGAGTATATCTACAACTATTACTGGTCCCTTGGGGCCCAGCAGGTAGAACAGAGTATATCTACAACTATTACTGGTCCCGTGGGTCCCCGGGGGTAGAACAGAGTATATCTACAACTATTACTGGTCCCTTGGGGCCCAGAGGGTAGAACAGAGTATATCTACAACTATTACTGGTCCCTTGGGGCCCAGAGGGTAGAACAGAGTATATCTACAACTATTACTGGTCCCATGGGACCAGGCGGGTACAACAGAGTATATCTACAGCTATTACTGAACAAGGGTCCCAGTCCCGTGGGGCCCTGCGGGTAGAACAGAGTATATCTACAACTATTACTGAACAAGGGTCCCAGTCCTTTGGGGCCCAGCGGGTAGAACATGGCGCTTGCAACACCAGGAAGTGAGTTCGATTCCCGCGGGGTGAGCAGTACGAAAAAGGATGAAAAAAATATACACTCAATACTGTAAGTCGCTCCGGAGGAGAGCGTCTGTTAAATGACAAAAAATGTCAATGTAAAAGCCAGGCTAAAAAACGTAAACGTTGCCTGTGTCTCTTACCTCCAACACATAGCTGTCGTATCGCTTCACGTGACACGTGTGTTTGGCCAAAGCCTTAATCACACACAGCTCCTCCTCTTCCTGCTGCCGGAGGAGGACGGCCGTCGGCACGGCAACGCCAAGCACTGTGGCGTTGGCGTAGTCGGCGGCGGTGAGGTTAGCATTAGCGACGGTTGCCGTGGCGTCGGGGGTGTTGGTGGAGTTGTTCCGCAGCGGGTCACATTTAGGATAGGTCTCTCCGTAAAGACAGCGTAACCAATCTCCCATGAACACCGGCAGCAGGTTGATGACGGACTGGGCTCCGTTCTCAGTTTCCGCTACACGCACCTGCCTGAACCTCCCGGTCCACGTCACCTGGAAATTATTTTAAAATAAAAAAATTAAAAAGGTTTTTGTTGAAAATGGCACAATATTCCCTTTACATACAGTATAGCTGGTGTCAGAGTGTTTAAGTGATGTACCTGGTGTCAGAGTGTACCTGGTGTCAGAGTGTACCTGGTGTCAGAGTGTTTAAGTGATGTACCTGGTGTCAGAGTGTTTAAGTGATGTACCTGGTGTCAGAGTGTACCTGGTGTCAGAGTGTACCTGGTGTCAGAGTGTTTAAGTGATGTACCTGGTGTCAGAGTGTACCTGGTGTCAGAGTGTACCTGGTGTCAGAGTGTTTAAGTGATGTACCTGGTGTCAGAGTGTACCTGGTGTCAGAGTGTTTAAGTGATGTACCTGGTGTCAGAGTGTACCTGGTGTCAGAGTGTTTAAGTGATGTACCTGGTGTCAGAGTGTACCTGGTGTCAGAGTGTTTAAGTGATGTACCTGGTGTCAGAGTGTTTAAGTGATGTACCTGGTGTCAGAGTGTACCTGGTGTCAGAGTGTTTAAGTGATGTACCTGGTGTCAGAGTGTACCCGGTGTCAGAGTGTTTAAGTGATGTACCTGGTGTCAGAGTGTACCTGGTGTCAGAGTGTTTAAGTGATGTACCTGGTGTCAGAGTGTACCTGGTGTCAGAGTGTTTAAGTGATGTACCTGGTGTCAGAGTGTACCTGGTGTCAGAGTGTTTAAGTGATGTACCTGGTGTCAGAGTGTACCTGGTGTCAGAGTGTTTAAGTGATGTACCTGGTGTCAGAGTGTACCTGGTGTCAGAGTGTTTAAGTAATGTACCTGGTGTCCGTCCAGGTGTGTACAGAAGATCTGTGTCTGAGCCACACCTTTCACCTTCCAGGCAGGAGGACCACACAGCTGCCCGTACTGTCTCCAGGTCAACGTAGAGTTATACCCCTAAACATCAACATTGCATTTCATTAAATACAACTAAAGGTTAAATACAATTAAATCAAATATGTAATTAAATCAAATCAAAAATGTAATTTAATTAAAATCAGTGGAGTGCATCTCTACACACTGTCCAGTACAAAGCCAAGTACAGCCCCAGTTACGGTCCCATCCAGTACAAAGCCAAGTACAGCCCCAGTTACGGTCCCATCCAGTACAAAGCCAAGTACAGCCCCAGTTACGGTCCCATCCAGTACAAAGCCAAGTACAGCCCCAGTTACGGTCCCATCCAGTACAAAGCCAAGTACAGCCCCAGTTACCATCCAGTACAAAGCCAAGTACAGCCCCAGTTACCATCCAGTACAAAGCCAAGTACAGCCCCAGTTACGGTCCCATCCAGTACAAAGTCAAGTACAACCCCAGTTACCATCCAGTACAAAGCCAAGTACAGCCCCAGTTACCATCCAGTACAAAGCCAAGTACAGCCCCAGTTACCATCCAGTACAAAGCCAAGTACAGCCCCAGTTACCATCCAGTACAAAGCCAAGTACAGCCCCAGTTACCATCCAGTACAAAGCCAAGTACAGCCCCAGTTACCATCCAGTACAAAGCCAAGTACAGCCCCAGTTACCATCCAGTACAAAGCCAAGTACAGCCCCAGTTACCATCCAGTACAAAGTCAAGTACAGCCCCAGTTACCATCCAGTACAAAGCCAAGTACAGCCCCAGTTACGGTCCCATCCAGTACAAAGCCAAGTACAGCCCCAGTTACGGTCCCATCCAGTACAAAGCCAAGTACAGCCCCAGTTACGGTCCCATCCAGTACAAAGCCAAGTACAGCCCCAGTTACGGTCCCATCCAGTACAAAGCCAAGTACAGCCCCAGTTACCATCCAGTACAAAGCCAAGTACAGCCCCAGTTACCATCCAGTACAAAGCCAAGTACAGCCCCAGTTACCATCCAGTACAAAGCCAAGTACAGCCCCAGTTATGGTCCCATCCAGTACAAAGCCAAGTACAGCCCCAGTTACGGTCCCATCCAGTACAAAGCCAAGTACAGCCCCAGTTACCATCCAGTACAAAGCCAAGTACAGCCCCAGTTACCATCCAGTACAAAGCCAAGTACAGCCCCAGTTACCATCCAGTACAAAGCCAAGTACAGCCCCAGTTACCATCCAGTACAAAGCCAAGTACAGCCCCAGTTACGGTCCCATCCAGTACAAAGCCAAGTACAGACCCAGTTACCATCCAGTACAAAGCCAAGTACAGCCCCAGTTACCATCCAGTACAAAGCCAAGTACAGCCCCAGTTACCATCCAGTACAAAGCCAAGTACAGCCCCAGTTACGGTCCCATCCAGTACAAAGCCAAGTACAGCCCCAGTTACGGTCCCATCCAGTACAAAGCCAAGTACAGCCCCAGTTACCATCCAGTACAAAGCCATGTACAGCCCCAGTTACGGTCCCATCCAGTACAAAGCCAAGTACAGCCCCAGTTACCATCCAGTACAAAGCCAAGTACAGCCCCAGTTACGGTCCCATCCAGTACAAAGCCAAGTACAGCCCCAGTTACCATCCAGTACAAAGCCAAGTACAGCCACAGTTACGGTCCCATCCAGTACAAAGCCAAGTACAGCCCCAGTTACGGTCCCATCCAGTACAAAGCCAAGTACAGCCCCAGTTACGGTCCCATCCAGTACAAAGCCAAGTACAGCCCCAGTTACGGTCCCATCCAATACAAAGCCAAGTACAGCCACAGTTACGGTCCCATCCAGTACAAAGCCAAGTACAGCCACAGTTACCATCCAGTACAAAGCCAAGTACAGCCACAGTTACCATCCAGTACAAAGCCAAGTACAGCCCCAGTTACCGTCCCATCCAATACAAAGCCAAGTACAGCCACAGTTACGGTCCCATCCAGTACAAAGCCAAGTACAGCCCCAGTTACCATCCAGTACAAAGCCAAGTACAGCCCCAGTTACCATCCAGTACAAAGCCAAGTACAGCCCCAGTTACGGTCCCATCCAGTACAAAGCCCCTTCCTCCCTTCCTCTTTACCTGCAGTCCCTCGGAGTGGTACACGTACATCCAGAAGAACATCATCACCATGGTGACGCAGCACAGGATGAGCTTGACGGCGCCGCGTTGCGACATGGAGTGGAACACGTCCATGAGAGACAGGCCGAAGCGCGTCCACAGCCTCAGTGTCACCGGCACCGCGCACACGGCCAGCGTCACAATCATCTGACAGAACAAAACTTTATTGACCCAACGCAATGTGGACATTATAGTGATACCGCACACACGGCCAGCGTCACAATCATCTGACAATTAGAACAAAACTTTATTGACCCAATGCAATGTGAACATTATAGTGGTATTATAGTGGTATTATAGTGGTATTAATGGTATTATAGTGGTATTAGTGGTATTATAGTGGTATTAGTGGTATTATAGTGATATTATAGTGGTATTAGTGGCATTATAGTGGTATTATAGTGGTATTGTAGTGGTATTATAGTGGTATTAGTGGTATTAGTGGTATTATAGTGGTATTATAGTGGTATTATAGTGGTATTATAGTGGCATTATAGTGGTATTATAGTGGTATTAGTGGTATTATAGTGGCATTGTAGTGGTATTAGTGGTTTTATAGTGGCATTATAGTGGTATTATAGTGCCATTATAGTGGTATTATAGTGGTATTATAGTGGTATTATAGTGGCATTATTGTGGTATTATAGTGGTATTATAGTGGTATTATTGTGGTATTATAGTGGTATTATAGTGGCATTATAGTGGCATTATTGTGGTATTATAGTGGTATTATAGCGGTATTATAGCGGTATTATAGTGGCATTATAGTGGTATTATAGTGGCATTATTGTGGAATTATAGTGGTATTATAGTGGTATTATAGTGGTATTATAGTGGCATTATTGTGGTATTATTGTGGTATTATAGTGGTATTATTGTGGTATTATAGTGGTATTATAGTGGTATTATAGTGGTATTATAGTGGCATTATAGTGGTATTCTAATGGTATTATAGTGGTATTATAGTGGTATTATTGTGGTATTATAGTGGCATTATTGTGGTATTATAGTGGTATTATAGTGGTATTATAGTGGCATTATAGTGGTATTATAGTGGTATTATAGTGGTATTATTGTGGTATTATAGTGGCATTATTGTGGTATTATAGTGGCATAATAGTGGTATTATAGTGGCATTATTGTGGTATTATAGTGGTATTATAGTGGTATTATAGTGGTATTATAGTGGTATTATAGTGGCATTATAGTGGTATTATAGTGGCATTATAGTGGCATTATAGTGGTATTATAGTGGCATTATAGTGGCATTATAGTGGTATTATAGTGGTATTATAGTGGTATTATAGTGGTATTATTGTGGTATTATAGTGGCATTATTGTGGTATTATAGTGGTATTATAGTGGTATTATAGTGGCATTATAGTGGCATTATAGTGGTATTATAGTGGTATTATAGTGGTATTATAGTGGTATTATTGTGGTATTATAGTGGCATTATTGTGGTATTATAGTGGTATTATAGTGGTATTATAGTGGCATTATAGTGGTATTATAGTGGTATTATAGTCGTATTACAGTGGTATTATAGTGGTATTATAGTGGTATTACAGTGGTATTATAGTGAGATTATAGTGGTATTATAGTGAGATTATTGTGGTATTATAGTGGCATTATTGTGGTATTATAGTGGTATTATAGTGGTATTATAGTGGCATTATAGTGGCATTATAGTGGTATTATTGTGGTATTATAGTGGCATTATTGTGGTATTATAGTGGCATTATAGTGGCATTATAGTGGTATTATAGTGGCATTATTGTGGTATTATAGTGGTATTATAGTGGCATTATAGTGGTATTATAGTGGCATTATAGTGGCATTATAGTGGTATTATAGTGGTATTATAGTGGTATTATAGTGGTATTATTGTGGTATTATAGTGGCATTATTGTGGCATTATAGTGGTATTATAGTGGTATTATAGTGGCATTATAGTGGTATTATAGTG
This sequence comes from Oncorhynchus mykiss, assembly GCF_013265735.2. Taxonomy (NCBI): domain Eukaryota; kingdom Metazoa; phylum Chordata; class Actinopteri; order Salmoniformes; family Salmonidae; genus Oncorhynchus; species Oncorhynchus mykiss. Next base: position 85,161,887 of record NC_048574.1, read on the forward strand.
GCATTATAGTGGTATTGTAGTGGTATTATAGTGGTATTATAGTGGCATTATAGTGGTATTATAGTGGCATTATAGTGGCATTATAGTGGCATTATAGTGGTATTATAGTGACATTATAGTGGTATTATGGTATTAGTGGCATTACAGTGGCATTATAGTGGCATTATAGTGGCATTATAGTGGTATTATAGTGACATTATAGTGGTATTATAGTGGCATTATAGTGGTATTATAGTGGTATTATAGTGGCATTATAGTGGTATTATAGTGCCATTATAGTGGTATTATAGTGGTATTATGGTATTATAGTGGCATTACAGTGGCATTACAGTGGCATTATAGTGGCATTATAGTGGCATTATAGTGGTATTATAGTGGTATTATAGTGGTATTATAGTGGTATTATAGTGGTATTACAGTGTGTTGATTTGTGTATTTTGTAAACTGACCTCACTAAATGAAACAAATGCAAATGGAGAATAAAGTTATGGCCATTTGGGAAGACAACAGAAACAATCCCCATCGTGTTTTTAAACCGTATGTACTGCGTGCATGTCTCTTTAAAACTGCCGACCAATCATCACCTTGGTGAGCTCCAGCTCCAGGAACCATTTGACCAGCTGGATGAGGACCATGGCGGCCAGCCCCACGGCCAGCACGGGCAAGGCAAACAGGAACAGGAAGTAGCCAACGCAGGTCCGGATGAGTCCCACGGGGGAAGAGTTTTGGAGCAGCACCACAGAGAACTCACACCACAGGAAGCAGACCAAGTAGGGGACCAGGAAACAGTAGGTCCCACGGAAACCACGCTGCTTAGCCATACTGGGGGAGGAGAGGGAGAGGGAGAGAGGGGGGGGGGGGGGGAGGGATAGCGAGAGAGGGGGGGGGGGGGAGAGAGGGAGAGGGGGGGGGGGGGAGGGAGAGGGGTGGGGGTGGGGAGGAGAGGGAGAGGGAGGAGAGGAGGGAGAGGGAGGAGAGAGGGGAGGAGGAGAGGAGAGGGGGGAGAAGGGGGGAGTAGGGGTGGTGAGGAGAGGAGAGGAGAGGAGGCGGAGGGGTGGTGAGGAGAGGAGAGGAGGGATGGGTGGTGAGGAGAGGAGAGGAGAGGAGAGGAGAGGAGAGGAGAGGGAGGAGAGAGGGGGGAAGAGTGGGGGATGAGAAACCAACATGTTACGATGAAGCCGCAAACAGCATATTTATGCCTGGATGACTTAGGCTTTTCAGGGACAACATTCTAACTGAAAATGACTTCGCTACTCTTCCTATATGGAGTAGAAAGCTCACATGGAATGTGAATGTTCACAAACCATTCCCTTGTCGAACACACATCAGATGTGATTCCATTTATCTATTTTCCAGACATTCAGAGAGACTTCCAGGAGCAGGTAGGGATGCCTTGCTCAAGGACACGTCAACAGATTTTTCAACTTGTCGTCAGCTCAGGGATTCGATCCAGCTACCTTTTGGTTGATGGACCAAGAGTCCAGCCGCTAGGCTAACTAACGGCATATTCCATAGTGCTCACCTGAAGAACAGGAAGTAGAGGTAGAGGTACTGACCTGAAGAACAGGCAGTAGAGGTAGAGGTACTGACCTGAAGAACATGAAGTAGAGGTAGAGGTACTGACCTGAAGAACAGGCAGTAGAGGTAGAGGTACTGACCTGAAGAACAGGCAGTAGAGGTAGAGGTACTGACCTGAAGAACAGGAAGTAGAGGTAGAGGTACTGACCTGAAGAACAGGAAGTAGAGGTAGAGGTACTGACCTGAAGAACAGGAAGTAGAGGTAGAGGTACTGACCTGAAGAACAGGAAGTAGAGGTAGAGGTACTGACCTGAAGAACAGGAAGTAGAGGTAGAGGTACTGACCTGAAGAACAGGAAGTAGAGGTAGAGGTACTGACCTGTAGAACAGGAAGTAGAGGTAGAGCTTCTGACCTGAAGAACAGGAAGTAGAGGTAGTGGTACTGACCTGAAGAACAGGAAGTATAGGTAGAGGTACTGACCTGAAGAACAGGAAGTAGAGGTAGAGGTACTGACCTGAAGAACAGGAAGTAGAGGTACTGACCTGAAGAACAGGAAGTAGAGGTACTGACCTGAAGAACAGGAAGTAGAGGTACTGACCTGAAGAACAGGAAGTAGAGGTAGTGGTACTGACCCGAAGAACAGGAAGTAGAGGTAGAGGTACTGACCTGTAGAACAAGAGGTAGAGGTGGAGGTACTGACCTGTAGAACAGGTAGTAGAGGTACTGACCTGTAGAACTGGAAGTAGAGGTCCTGACCTGAAGAACAGGAAGTAGAGATACTGACCTGAAGAACAGGAAGTAGAGGTAGAGGTCTAGCAGGCAGGGCAGACTGATCTTCATCACCACTGAGTCCCCTAGTGGCAGGGTGGTGAAGGTGTGGCTCAGCATCCTCAGCAGAACAGCACTCTGGGGCAGGAGACTGGTCAGGGAACACAAAGACGTTGCCACCTACAGACAGAACCAGACACAGGACCAGCAGTAATACGTGTTATAATATATATGGTCTCTGGTCTAAAGTAGTGCACTATATAGGGAATAGGGTGCCACAGGTCTCTGGTCTAAAGTAGTGCACTATATAGGGAATAGGGTGCCACAGGACCAGCAGTAATATGTGTTATAATATATATGGTCTCTGGTCTAAAGTAGTGCACTATATAGGGAATAGGGTGCCATAGGGCTCTGGTCTAAAGTAGTGCACTATATAGGGAATAGGGCTCTGGTCTAAAATAGTGCACTATATAGGGAATAGGGTGCCATAGGGCTCTGGTCTAAAGTGGTGCACTATATAGGGAATAGGGCTCTGGTTTAAAGTAGTGCACTATATAGGGAATAGGGTGCCATAGGGCTCTGGTCTAAAGTGGTGCACTATATATAGGGAATAGGGCTCTGGTCTAAACTAGTGCACTATATAGGGGATAGGGTGCCATAGGGCTCTGGTCTAAACTAGTTCACTTATATAGGGAATAGGGCTCTGGTCTAAAGTAGTGCACTATATTGGGAATAGGACTCTGGTCACTAGTAGTACACTATATAGGGAATAGGGCTCTGGTCACTAGTATATAGGGATTAGGGTGCCTATATTGGGATTAGGGTGCCGTTTGGCCTGTGTCTGACCTCAGTGATGAGCGCCCGTTTGGCGTAGGTGGCGCCCGAGGGACTCAGGCTCTTGTAGCTGACCACCGTGAACAAGATGGCTACCGTGGACAGCTCCGAGCAGGGGATCCATCCTATAACACAGACACACTGGTTAGCCTCTTATAGACACACTACACACACACACACACACACACCTTTATCCGCGACGGGGAAGGAGAAGACAATGAAGAACACCGATATCAGGAAGTAGAGGTAGGGTTCTAGATTGTTCCAGCCAAAGTTAGACTCTGCTTGCTCCACGTCCAGGCCAGGCTCAAACCTGGTCAGCAGGGTTGTTAGGGCACTGAAGTTCTCCCACGCCTGGAGAGGAGGAGGAGGAGGAGGAGGAGGAGGAGCAGGAAGAGGAGAGGAAAGGGTAATGTTAGTTTGAGGAGAGGGTAATGTTAGTTTGAGGAGAGGGTAATGTTAGTTTGAGGAGAGGGTAATGTTAGTTTGAGGAGAGGGTAATGTTAGTTTGAGGAGAGGGTAATGTTAGTTTGAGGAGAGGGTAATGTTAGTTTGAGGAGAGGAGAGGGTAATGTTAGTTTGAGGAGAGGAGAGGGTAATGTTAGTTTTAGAAGAGGAGAGGAAAGGAGAGGAACGGAGAGTAGAGGAAAGGAGAGGAGAGGAGTTGGAAAGGAGTGGAGAGGAGAGGGTAATGTTAGTTTGAGGAGAGGAGAGGGTAATGTTAGTTTGAGGAGAGGAGATGGTAATGTTAGTTTGAGGAGAGGGTAATGTTAGTTTGAGGAGAGGAGAGGGTAATGTTAGTTTGAGGAGAGGAGAGGGTAATGTTAGTTTGAGGAGAGGAGAGGGTAATGTTAGTTTGAGGAGAGGAGAGGGTAATGTTAGTTTGAGGAGAGGAGAGGGTAATGTTAGTTTGAGGAGAGGGTAATGTTAGTTTGATGAGAGGAGAGGGTAATGTTAGTTTGAGGAGAGGAGAGGGTAATGTTAGTTTTAGAAGAGGAGAGGAAAGGAGAGGAGCGGAGAGTAGAGGAAAGGAGAGGAGAGGAGAGGAAAGGAGAGGAGAGGAGAGGGTAATGTTAGTTTGAGGAGAGGAGAGGGTAATGTTAGTTTGAGGAGAGGGTAATGTTAGTTTGAGGAGAGGAGAGGGTAATGTTAGTTTGAGGAGAGGAGAGGGTAATGTTAGTTTGAGGAGAGGAGAGGGTAATGTTAGTTTGAGGAGAGGAGAGGGTAATGTTAGCTGAGCTCTACCTTGCTGCTCTGGAAGATGCGTAGCGTGCAGATCACCATGGAGATGAAGGAGAGGTAGAAGACGAGGAGTGGGATGAAGAAGGCAAACAGGTCAACAGTCAGATTACTGATGATGAAGAAGAAGATGAGCGCGTTGACGTGGTGCGTGGGGATCACCGTGCTCAGCCATTGGACGCCGGCGCGAGACGCCCAATCAATGAGCTGATCCTTCACCTCGATGACCGCAGTGATAGGGTACTGCAACACCTGGAGATGGAGAGGGAGGACGGGTGAGAGAGGAGAGAGGAAGGAGGGAGGGGTGAGGGAGTGAGGGAGGGAGTAATGGTTATGGAGGGAGTGGTAGGGGTGAGGGAAGGGTGAGTATTTGAACCAATTTTGTAGAGATGTTAGCTGATTGGGTGTAATGTCATACTAACCAGGAAGTGTCGTCTGGTGTCCATCAACATGTCACTCCGACCCATCCCCCACACTCCCTTCTGAGGCTTCTTGGGGACCAGGCCACTCTGCTAATGTACAAACGCACACACACAACAGGAACACACACACAACAGGAACACACACACAACAGGAACACACACACAACAGATGTAGTGTCATTTAGGATGCTGACTAGATGTAGTGTCATTTAGGATGCTGAACAGCTGTAGTGTCATTTAGGATGCTGACCAGCTGTAGATTAATTTAGGATGCTGACCAGCTGTAGATTCATTTAGGATGCTGACCAGCTGTAGATTCATTTATGATGCTGACCAGCTGTAGTGTCATTTAGGATGCTGACCAGCTGTAGTGTCATTTAGGATGCTGGACAGCTGTAGTGTCATTTAGGATGCTGACTAGATGTAGTGTAATTTAGGATGCTGACCAGCTGTAGTGTCATTCAGGATGCTGACCAGCTGTAGATTCATTTAGGATGCTGACCAGCTGTAGTGTCATTTAGGATGCTGGTCAGCTGTAGTGTCATTTAGGATGCTGACCAGCTGTAGATAAATTTAGGATGCTGGTCAGCTGTAGTGTCATTTAGGATGCTGGACAGCTGTAGTGTCATTTAGGATGCTGACCAGCTGTAGTGTCATTTAGGATGCTGACCAGCTGTAGTGTCATTTAGGATGCTGACCAGCTGTAGTGTCATTTAGGATGCTGACCAGCTGTAGTGTCATTTAGGATGCTGACTAGATGTAGTGTCATTTAGGATGCTGACTAGATGTAGTGTCATTTAGGATGCTGACCAGCTGTAGTGTAATTTAGGATGCTGACCAGCTGTAGATTCATTTAGGATGCTGACCAGCTGTAGTGTCATTTAGGATGCTGACCAGCTGTAGATTCATTTAGGATGCTGACCAGCTGTAGTGTCATTTAGGATGCTGACCAGCTGTAGTGTTCATTTAGGATGCTGAACAGCTGTAGGGTCATTTAGGATGCTGACTAGATGTAGTGTCATTTAGGATGCTGACTAGATGTAGTGTCATTTAGGATGCTGACCAGCTGTAGTGTCATTTAGGATGCTGACCAGCTGTAGATTCATTTAGGATGCTGACCAGCTGTAGCGTCATTTAGGATGCTGACCAGCTGTAGCGTCATTTAGGATGCTGACCAGCTGTAGTGTCATTTAGGATGCTGACCAGATGTAGTGTCATTTAGGATGCTGAACAGCTGTACTGTCATTTAGGATGCTGACCAGCTGTAGTGTTCATTTAGGATGCTGACCAGCTGTAGTGTTCATTTAGGATGCTGACCAGCTGTAGATTAATTTATGGATGCTGACTAGATGTAGTGTCATTTAGGACGCTGACCAGCTGTAGATTCATTTAGGATGCTGACCAGCTGTAGATTCATTTAGGATGCTGACCAGCTGTAGATTAATTTAGGATGCTGACCAGCTGTAGCGTCATTTAGGATGCTGACCAGCTGTACTGTCATTTAGGATGCTGACCAGCTGTAGTGTTCATTTAGGATGCTGACCAGCTGTAGTGTTCATTTAGGATGCTGACCAGCTGCAGATTAATTTATGGATGCTGACTAGATGTAGTGTCATTTAGGATGCTGACCAGCTGTAGTGTCATTTAGGATGCTGACCAGCTGTAGTGTCATTTAGGATGCTGACCAGCTGTAGTGTCATTTAGGATGCTGACCAGCTGTAGTGTTCATTTAGGATGCTGACCAGCTGCAGATTAATTTATGGATGCTGACCAGCTGTAGCGTCATTTAGGATGCTGACTAGATGTAGTGTCATTTAGGATGCTGACCAGCTGTAGTGTAATTTAGGATGCTGACCAGCTGTAGATTCATTTAGGATGCTGACCAGCTGTAGATTCATTTAGGATGCTGACCAGCTGTAGTGTCATTTAGGATGCTGACCAGCTGTAGATTCATTTAGGATGCTGACCAGCTGTAGTGTCATTTAGGATGCTGACCAGCTGTAGTGTTCATTTAGGATGCTGAACAGCTGTAGGGTCATTTAGGATGCTGACTAGATGTAGTGTCATTTAGGATGCTGACTAGATGTAGTGTCATTTAGGATGCTGACCAGCTGTAGTGTCATTTAGGATGCTGACCAGCTGTAGATTCATTTAGGATGCTGACCAGCTGTAGCGTCATTTAGGATGCTGACCAGCTGTAGCGTCATTTAGGATGCTGACCAGCTGTAGTGTCATTTAGGATGCTGACCAGATGTAGTGTCATTTAGGATGCTGAACAGCTGTACTGTCATTTAGGATGCTGACCAGCTGTAGTGTTCATTTAGGATGCTGACCAGCTGTAGTGTTCATTTAGGATGCTGACCAGCTGTAGATTAATTTATGGATGCTGACTAGATGTAGTGTCATTTAGGACGCTGACCAGCTGTAGATTCATTTAGGATGCTGACCAGCTGTAGATTCATTTAGGATGCTGACCAGCTGTAGATTAATTTAGGATGCTGACCAGCTGTAGCGTCATTTAGGATGCTGACCAGCTGTACTGTCATTTAGGATGCTGACCAGCTGTAGTGTTCATTTAGGATGCTGACCAGCTGTAGTGTTCATTTAGGATGCTGACCAGCTGCAGATTAATTTATGGATGCTGACTAGATGTAGTGTCATTTAGGACCCTGACCAGCTGTAGTGTCATTTAGGATGCTGACTAGATGTAGTGTCATTTAGGATGCTGACTAGATGTAGTGTCATTTAGGATGCTGACCAGCTGTAGTGTCATTTAGGATGCTGACTAGATGTAGTGTCATTTAGGATGCTGACTAGATGTAGTGTCATTTAGGATGCTGACCAGCTGTAGTGTCATTTAGGATGCTGACCAGCTGTAGTGTCATTTAGGATGCTGACCAGCTGTAGTGTCATTTAGGATGCTGACTAGATGTAGTGTCATTTAGGATGCTGACCAGCTGTAGATTCATTTAGGATGCTGACTAGATGTAGTGTCATTTAGGACGCTGACTAGATGTAGTGTCATTTAGGACGCTGACTAGATGTAGTGTCATTTAGGATGCTGACTAGATGTAGTGTCATTTAGGATGCTGACTAGATGTAGTGTCATTTAGGATGCTGACTAGATGTAGTGTCATTTAGGATGCTGACTAGATGTAGTGTCATTTAGGACGCTGACTAGATGTAGTGTCATTTAGGATGCTGACCAGCTGTAGTGTCATTTAGGATGCTGACTAGATGTAGTGTCATTTAGGATGCTGACCAGCTGTAGATTCATTTAGGATGCTGACTAGATGTAGTGTCATTTAGGACGCTGACTAGATGTAGTGTCATTTAGGATGCTGACCAGCTGTAGTGTCATTTAGGATGCTGACCAGCTGTAGTGTCATTTAGGATGCTGGACAGCTGTAGTGTCATTTAGGATGCTGACTAGATGTAGTGTCATTTAGGACGCTGACTAGATGTAGTGTCATTTAGGACGCTGACTAGATGTAGTGTCATTTAGGATGCTGACTAGATGTAGTGTCATTTAGGATGCTGACTAGATGTAGTGTCATTTAGGATGCTGACTAGATGTAGTGTCATTTAGGATGCTGACTAGATGTACTGTCATTTAGGATGCTGACTAGATGTAGTGTCATTTAGGATGCTGACTAGATGTAGTGTCATTTAGGATGCTGACTAGATGTAGTGTCATTTAGGATGCTGACTAGATGTAGTGTCATTTAGGATGCTGACTAGATGTAGTGTCATTTAGGATGCTGACCAGCTGTAGTGTCATTTAGGATGCTGACTAGATGTAGTGTCATTTAGGATGCTGACTAGATGTAGTGTCATTTAGGATGCTGACCAGCTGTAGTGTCATTTAGGATGCTGACTAGATGTAGATTCATTTAGGACGCTGACTAGATGTAGTGTCATTTAGGATGCTGACTAGATGTAGATTCATTTAGGATGCTGACTAGATGTAGTGTCATTTAGGATGCTGACTAGATGTAGTGTCATTTAGGATGCTGACTAGATGTAGTGTCATTTAGGATGCTGACTAGATGTAGTGTCATTTAGGATGCTGACTAGATGTAGTGTCATTTAGGATGCTGACCAGCTGTAGTGTCATTTAGGATGCTGACTAGATGTAGTGTCATTTAGGATGCTGACTAGATGTAGTGTCATTTAGGATGCTGACCAGCTGTAGTGTCATTTAGGACGCTGACTAGATGTAGTGTCATTTAGGACGCTGACTAGATGTAGATTCATTTAGGATGCTGACCAGTTGTAGATTCATTTAGGATGCTGACTAGATGTAGTGTCATTTAGGATGCTGACCAGCTGTAGTGTCATTTAGGATGCTGACTAGATGTAGTGTCATTTAGGATGCTGAACAGCTGTAGTGTCATTTAGGATGCTGACTAGATGTAGTTTCTCTTCAGAGGCCTGTTGTGCTCTGACTCACTGTGTGTGTGTGTGTGTGTGTGTGTGTGTGTGTGTGTGTGTGTGTGTGTGTGTGTGTGTGAGTGAGTGCTGTACCTTCTCTCCACAGGTTTGTGCAGGGCCCTGGCTCTGGGTAGAGCCGGTGCTGGGGGCCATGCCCTGAGTATACCTCTTAGTGATCTCTACAAAGTCATCCAAGTCAACAAACTGACCAGCTATATAGAGAGGGAGAAGAGAGAGAGAGAGAGAGACGAGGGGGAGAGAGAGAGAGAGAGAGAGAGAGAGAGAGAGAGAGAGAGAGAGAGATAGAGAGAGAGAGATAGAGAGAGAGATAGAGAGATGAAGAGGTAGAGATGAGTCATTAAATCTTCACTTCTCTCTCTCCTTGAGAGCACCACTCCCACTTACTCTCTCCAGTGACCATGTTCTCCAGGACTTTCTGGGTTTGGTCCGTGGTGGCGCCACCTGTTGGCCGACATTACAGAGTCACTTACACTTAAAGGTGCAACACAGAACGTTCCGGAAAACATAGTGGAATGTTTTAATAATATTTAGGATGAAACCATAGTGGAATATTTTTATAATATTTTTTGGACCGGCATACAACATGTTTTGAACGCAGCCTAGTGCTGTTGCAATTCACTTAGTAGTTAGTTAGTTAGTTAGTTAGTTAGTTAGTTAATTAGTTAATTAGTTAATTACCAGTTTCCTGCAAAACTCATCAAAATATCAGCTCCAACTTGTTCCCAGAGATCAAGGTTAAGTGTGTGTGTGTGTGTGTGTGTGTTTCCAGGTGTGTGTGTGTGTACATCCAGGTGTGTGTGTGTGTGTCGTACCGTGCACAGCGTTGACCTGTCCAACGTTCTCCATCATCTCAGACACCGCCATCTTCTCCTTCCTGTCGGGGTTCAGCTTCCTGAACATCATCATGGCCGCCTTCCGGACCGTCTGCTCAAACCTGCTCTCTGTCGACAGACGACGCACCTCCTCCTCATTATCCTCACCGATACCTGGGAGGTTCACACACACACACACACACACACACGCACACGCACACACAGGTAGAGTAAACACACACACACGCACACACACACACGCACACACGCACACACACACGCACACACACGCACACGCACAGGACGTGGGTAACCAGTGAACTGCACAGGGTGGTATTCAGGACGTGGGTTACTACAGGCTGGTTTTCAGGACGTGGGTAACCAGTGAACCACACAGGGTGGTATTCAGGACGTGGGTAACCACAGGGTGGTATTGAGGACGTGGGTAACCACAGGGTGGTATTGAGGACGTGGGTAACCAGTGAACCACACAGGGTGGTATTCAGGACGTGGGTAACTACAGGCTGGTTTTCAGGACGTGGGTAACCAGTGAACCACACAGGGTGGTATTGAGGACGTGGGTAACCACAGGGTGGTATTGAGGACGTGGGTAACCACAGGGTGGTATTGAGGAAATGGGTAACCACAGGGTGGTATTGAGGACGTGGGTAACCACAGGGTGTTATTGAGGACGTGGGTAACCATGGGGTGGTATTGAGGACGTGGGTAACCACGGGGTGGTATTGCGGACGTGGGTAACCACAGGGTGGTATTGAGGACGTGGGTAACCACAGGGTGGTATTGAGGATGTGGGTAACCACAGGGTGGTATTGAGGACGTGGGTAACCAGTGAACTACACGATGGTATTGAGGACGTGGGTAACCACAGGGTGGTATTGAGGACGTGGGTAACCACGGGGTGGTATTGAGGACGTGGGTAACCACGGGGTGGTATTCAGGACGTGGGTAACCACAGGGTGGTATTCAGGACGTGGGTAACCACAGGGTGGTATTGAGGATGTGGGTAACCACGGGGTGGTATTGAGGACGTGGGTAACCACGGGGTGGTATTCAGGACGTGGGTAACCACAGGGTGGTATTCAGGACGTGGGTAACCACAGGGTGGTATTGAGGACGTGGGTAATCACGGGGTGGTATTGAGGACGTGGGTAACCACAGGGTGGTATTCAGGACGTGGGTAACCACAGGGTGGTATTCAGGACGTGGGTAACCACAGGGTGGTATTCAGGACGTGGGTAACCAGTGAACTAAAGGGTGATATTCAGGATGTGGGTAACGAGTGAACTACACAATGGTATTCAGGATGTGGGTAACCACAGGGTGGTATTCAGGACATGGGTAACCACAGGGTGGTATTGAGGACGTGGGTAACCAGTGAACTAGACTATGGTAACGAGTGAACTACACAATGGTATTCAGGATGTGGGTAACCACAGGGTGGTATTCAGGACGTGGGTAACCACAGGGTGGTATTGAGGACGTGGGTAACCACGGGGTGGTATTGAGGACGTGGGTAACCACGGGGTGGTATTCAGGACGTGGGTAACCACAGGGTGGTATTCAGGACGTGGGTAACCACAGGGTGGTATTGAGGACGTGGGTAATCACGGGGTGGTATTGAGGACGTGGGTAACCACAGGGTGGTATTCAGGACGTGGGTAACCACGGGGTGGTATTGCGGACGTGGGTAACCACAGGGTGGTATTGAGGACGTGGGTAACCACAGGGTGGTATTGAGGATGTGGGTAACCACAGGGTGGTATTGAGGACGTGGGTAACCAGTGAACTACACGATGGTATTGAGGACGTGGGTAACCACAGGGTGGTATTGAGGACGTGGGTAACCACGGGGTGGTATTGAGGACGTGGGTAACCACGGGGTGGTATTCAGGACGTGGGTAACCACAGGGTGGTATTCAGGACGTGGGTAACCACAGGGTGGTATTGAGGACGTGGGTAACCACGGGGTGGTATTGAGGACGTGGGTAACCACGGGGTGGTATTCAGGACGTGGGTAACCACAGGGTGGTATTCAGGACTTGGGTAACCACAGGGTGGTATTGAGGACGTGGGTAATCACGGGGTGGTATTGAGGACGTGGGTAACCACAGGGTGGTATTCAGGACGTGGGTAACCACAGGGTGGTATTCAGGACGTGGGTAACCACAGGGTGGTATTCAGGACGTGGGTAACCAGTGAACTAAAGGGTGATATTCAGGATGTGGGTAACGAGTGAACTACACAATGGTATTCAGGATGTGGGTAACCACAGGGTGGTATTCAGGACATGGGTAACCACAGGGTGGTATTGAGGACGTGGGTAACCAGTGAACTAGACTATGGTATTCAGGACGTGGGTAACCAGTGAACTACAGGGTGGTATTCAGGACGTGGGTGACCACAGGGTGGTATTGAGGACGTGGGTAACCAGTGAACTACAGGGTGGTATTCAGGACGTGGGTAACCACAGGGTGGTATTCAGGACGTGGGTAACCAGTGAACTACAGGGTGGTATTCAGGACGTGGGTAACCAGTGAACTACAGGGTGGTATTCAGGACGTGGGTAACCACAGGGTGGTATTCAGGACGTGGGTAACCACAGGGTGGTATCCAGGACGTGGGTAACCAGTGAACTACAGGGTGGTATTCAGGACGTGGGTAACCACATGGTGGTATTCAGGACGTGGGTAACCAGTGAACTACAGGGTGGTATTCAGGACGTGGGTAACCAGTGAACTACATAGTGGTATTCAGGACGTGGGTAATCAGTGAACTACAGAGTGGTATTCAGGATGTGGGTAACCAGTGAACTACAGGGTGGTATTCAGGACGTGGGTAACCATAGGGTGGTATTCAAGACGTGGGTAACCAGTGAACTACAGGGTGGTATTCAGGACGTGGGTAACCAGTGAACTACAGGGTGGTATTGAGAATGTGGGTAACCAGTGAACTACAGGGTGGTATTCAGGACGTGGGTAACCAGTGAACTACACAGGGTGGTATTCAGGACGTGGGTAACCAGTGAACTACAGGGTGGTATTCAGGACGTGGGAACCAGTTAACTACAGGGTGGTATTCAGGACGTGGGTAACCAGTGAACTACAGGGTGATATTGAGAATGTGGGTAACCAGTGAACTGCAGGGTGGTATTCAGGACGTGGGTAACCAGTGAACTACACAGGGTGGTATTCAGGACGTGGGTAACACGTTAACTATAAAGTGGTATTTCTGTCCTCCTCTACCTTTCCTCTGGATCCAGCAGCGCTGTAGAAGACGGGCTGCACTCTTCCGTCCCTGCTTAGCGGCCTGCACCAGCCAATCAACTGCCAGGCGGTTATTAAGCTCCGCCTCCTTCTCCTCAGCCAACCCCAGGTAGTATCTGCCCAGCTAAAGGAGGAGACATGTTAGTTACAGTAATAAACCAACAACTGGAGCCATCCCCAGGTAGGGGCTTCCTACAATACCTAGCATGCCTACAGAAGCCCAGTCAGAACTACCCAGACTTCTTCCTACATTACCCAGCATGCCTAGAGACGGATCAAGTGAAAGACAATATCCAATCTTAACTTTCACTGCTCAACCTCCCCCTCCCTCCCCCTCCCTCTCTCCCCCTCCCTCTCTCCCCCTCCCTCCCTCCCTCTCCCTCCCTCTCTCCCTCTCTCCCTCTCTCTCCCTCTCTCCCTCTCTCTCTCCCTCTCTCCCTCTCCCTCCCTTTCTCCCTCTCTCCCACCCATCCTCTCTCCCTCTCTCCCTCTCTCCCTCTCTCCCTCCCATAACTGCATGCCTGTCTGTGTGTATGTGTGGGACACTGTCGCAGTGGGGAATGTGTATGATTTGAGTGCTGGCCAGGGCAGACGGTCTCACTAACTAGAACCCAGCACTCAGGAATTTACCCTTTTAGAACGGAGGGTGCTACTCAGATCATCTTCCACTGGTGTGTGTGTGAGGGTGTGTGAATGTATGTGTGTGTGAGGGTATGTGTGTGAGGGTGTGTGTGTGTGTGTTACGTTCAGAGCACGGGCTCTGAATGTTCCAGAAGGCTGAGAATAGACGCAGTCATGATCAGACAACCAGCGAGCATTAAAACATCACTGCGTGTGTTCACTCACACTGGTCTGTGCTCTGGCATCTCCAGACGTGGCCTTCTCCTCCATCTCCTCAAACGACAAGTCCTCCTCAGGATCCTCATCTGTAGCGGAGGAGACAAGAGGAGAGACAAAGGAGAGGAGAGATAGAGGAGAGACAAAGGAGGGGAGAGATAGAGGAGAGGAGAGACAGAGGAGAGGAGAGACAGAGGAGAGGAGAGAGAGGAGAGATAGAGGAGAGGAGAGACAGAGGAGAGGAGAGACAGAGGAGAGGAGAGACAGAGGAGAGGAGAGAGAGGAGAGGAGAGACAGAGGAGAGACAGAGGAGAGGAGAGATAGAGGAGAGGAGAGACAGAGGAGAGGAGAGACAGAGGACAGGAGAGATAGAGGAGAGGAGAGACAGAGGAGAGAAGATTAACAAAAGTATTAATAAGATTAATGAATTGAGTTGATGACCCGTAAGGATGTTTTGCTCTGTGTTGTCAGTGTTATAGTCAGCTACCACCTGGTACCTTTGAGACTGTTGTAGTCAGATACCACCTGGTACTATACCTTAGAGACTGTTGTAGTCAGCTACCACCTGGTACTATACCCTGTACCTTAGAGACTGTTGTAGTCAGCTACCAGCTGGTACCTTAGAGACTGTTGTAGTCAGCTACCACCTGGTACTATACCCTGTACCTTAGAGACTGTTGTAGACAGCTACCACCTGGTACTATACCTTAGAGACTGTTGTAGTCAGCTACCACCTGGTACTGTACCCTGTACATTAGAGACTGCTGTAGACAGCTACCACCTGGTACTATACCCTGTACCTTAGAGACTGTTGTAGTCAGCTACCACCTGGTACTATACCTTAGAGACTGTTGTAGACAGCTACCACCTGGTACTATACCATGTACCTTAGAGACTGTTGTAGATAGCTACCACCTGGTACTATACCTTAGAGACTGTTGTAGTCAGCTACCACCTGGTACCTTGGAGACTGTTGTAGTCAGCTACCACCTGGTACTATACCATGTACCTTAGAGACTGTTGTAGTCAGCTACCACCTGGTACTATACCCTGTACCTTAGAAACTGTTGTAGATAGCTACCACCTGGTACTATACCCTGTACCTTAGAGACTGTTATAGTCAGCTACCACCTGGTACCTTAGAGACTGTTGTAGTCAGCTACCACCTGGTACTATACCTTAGAGACTGTTGTAGATAGCTACCACCTGGTACTATACCCTGTACCTTAGAGACTGTTGTAGTCAGCTACCACCTGGTACTATACCCTGTACCTTAAAGACTGTTGTAGATAGCTACCACCGGGTACTATACCACTGATACTACACTGGTACTATACTGGTACTATACTGACAATACACTGATATTACACTGATACTACACTGCCATTACACTGATAACACACTGACAATACACTGATACTAAACTGGCAATACACTGACAATAAACTGATACTACACTGACAATACACTGACAATACACTGGTATTACACTGGTATTAAACTGATATTACACTGATAATAGACTGATACTACACTACACTGACACTACACTGACACTACACTGATACTACACTGACATTACACTGACACTACACTGATACTACACTGATACTACACTGATACTACACTGATACTACACTGATGCTACAATGACAATACACTGATATTACACTGATACTACACTGACACTACACTGACAATACACTGACACTACACTGACAATACACTGGTATTACACTGGTATTACACTGACACTACACTGATATTACACTGATATTACCCTGATAATAGACTGATACTACGCTACACTGACACTACACTAACAATACACTGGTATTGTACTGGTATTACACTGATAATAGACTGATACTACACTACACTGACACTACACTGACACTACACTGATACTACACTGATACTACACTGATACTACACTGACACTACACTGATACTACACTGACACTACACTGATACTACATTGACACTACACTGATACTACACTGATGCTACAATGACAATACACTGATATTACACTGATACTACACTGACACTACACTGATACTACACTGACACTACACTGATACTACACTGACACTACACTGATACTACACTGATGCTACAATGACAATACACTGATATTACACTGATACTACACTGACACTACACTGACACTACACTGGTACTACACTGATACTACACTGACACTACACTGATACTACACTGATACTAAACTGGCAATACACTGACAATACACTGATACGACACTGACAATACACTGACAATACACTGGTATTACACTGGTACTACACTGATATTACACTGATAATAGACTGATACTACACTACACTGACAATACACTGACAATACACTGGTATTACACTGGTACTACACTGATATTACACTGATAATAGACTGATACTACACTACACTGACAATACACTGACATTACACTGACACTACACTGACACTACACTGACAATACATTGATACGACACTGACAATACACTGACAATACACTGATACGACACTGACAATACACTGGTATTACACTGGTATTACACTGATATTACACTGATAATAGACTGATACTACACTACACTGACACTACACTGACAATACACTGATACTACACTGACACTACACTGATACTACACTGACACTACACTGGTACTACACTGACACTACACTGGTACTACACTGATACTACACTGACACTACACTGATACTACACTGACACTACACTGATACTACACTGACACTACACTGATACTACACTGACAATACACTGACAATACACTGACAATACACTGATACTACACTGACAATACACTGACAATACACTGATACTACACTGACATTACACTGACACTACACTGACACTACACTGACAATACACTGACAATACACTGATACTACACTGACATTACACTGACACTACACTGATACTACACTGACAATACACTGACAATACACTGACAATACACTGACACTACACTGACAATACACTGACACTACACTGACAATACACTGATACTACACTGACATTACACTGACACTACACTGACATTACACTGACACTACACTGATACTACCCTGGATCCACCTGAACCAAATGCACTGATAAAAGTCCCCCTGTCGGAGAGAGATTGAGATGGTTATCATAACGTCAGGGGAAAAGCCTTCACGAAACACAGCCCTTATCTTACCTGTTTCTAAAATCCCCCATGGGGGGGGGGGGGGGGGGGAATGATTGAAAACCATTTCCCCTTTTTGACCGCTAGGTTTTATGGGTATTATGACACCTGCACTCTGGGGCTCTATTGTAGCAATTCTCGCTAAACGAGGCACGTTACAATTCCAACCGAGTGGGTTAACTAACCCTCACGAGACGAGATGCGTAGAGGGTGTTTTTTGTCTTTCACACCAACGGCCCCTGGTTCACTTTCCACGCCCACGTCGTTCATTAAAATACACAAGTGGACTTCGTAGGTGCCACCTATCACTCCCACCCGGCTGTCTATAACACACCTGTCTTCACCTGGAAGAACGTTGCCCCGCACCTTCCTGCCGTTAGCTTTGAGACACCTTCATTCATCGCGTCACTACACCGTATATACAGCCTACATAAGATTGTCATACCCATGACGTAGTTTGACGTGACATGTAATAAGAGTTTCTGAACGTCACGCGGTTTAAGCCAGGCTTAAATAACGCTGTGTGGGTCAGGGGACTGACTATCTTTAAGGACCTGGGAGAAAAAACAACATGTCCTCACGTCACCCAGGGTGTTTCCCCCTGCTCAGACATCAATCAGACCTGGCCAAGGAGACAGCGGGCTGCATCTCCAATAACCTCTAGTGGCTTCCTCCTCTCGGCTGCCTCTCCAATAACCTCTAGTGGCTTCCTCCTCTCGGCTGCCTCTCCAATAACCTCTAGTGGCTTCCTCCATCTCCAATAACCTCTAGTGGCTTCCTCCTCTCGGCTGCCTCTCCAATAACCTCTAGTGGCTTCCTCCTCTCGGCTGCATCTCCAATAACCTCTAGTGGCTTCCTCCTCTCAGCTGCATCTCCAATAACCTCTAGTGGCTTCCTCCTCTCGGCTGCCTCTCCAATAACCTCTAGTGGCTTCCTCCTCTCGGCTGCATCTCCAATAACCTCTAGTGGCTTCCTCCTCTCGGCTGCCTCTCCAATAACCTCTAGTGGCTTCCTCCTCTCGGCTGCATCTCCAATAACCTCTAGTGGCTTCCTCCTCTCGGCTGCATCTCCAATAACCTCTAGTGGCTTCCTCCTCTCGGCTGCCTCTCCAATAACCTCTAGTGGCTTCCTCCTCTCGGCTGCCTCTCCAATAACCTCTAGTGGCTTCCTCCTCTCGGCTGCCTCTCCAATAACCTCTAGTGGCTTCCTCCATCTCCAATAACCTCTACCTTTTAAATGTCAGATTTGAGTCATTTAGCTGACGCTGTAATCAAGAGCTATTTACAGGAGCAATTAGGGTTAAGTGCCTTGCTCAAGGGCACATTGGCCAATTTTTCACCTAGTCAGGCTCGGGGGATTTGAACCAGCAACCTTTTGGTTACGGGCTTAACACTCTTAACTGCTAAGCTTCCTCCCCTCGGCTGCATCTCAATACCTATGGTGACTTCCCCCCCTCGGCTGCATCTCAATACCTATGGTGACTTCCCCCCCTCGGCTGCATCTCAATACCTATGGTGACTTCCTCCTCTCGGATGCATCTCAATACCTATGGTGACTTCCTCCCCTCGGCTGCATCTCAATACCTATAGTGACTTCCTCCCCTTGGCTGCATCTCAATAGCTATGGTGACTTCCTCCCCTCGGCTGCATCTCAATATCTATGGTGACTTCCTCCCCTCGGCTGCATCTCAATATCTATAGTGACTTCCTCCCCTCGGCTGCATCTCAATACCTATGGTGACTTCCTCCCCTCGGCTGCATCTCAATATCTATGGTGACTTCCTCCCCTCGGCTGCATCTCAATACCCATGGTGACTTCCTCTCCCTCGGCTGCATCTCAATACCATGGTGACTTCCTCCCCGACTACCAGCTACCTGCAACCAAAAATGGCCAATGGAAGGATGAGACACTAGGAGACACAGCGACTTAACGGTTGAGCTTGCGATCAGAGTTGAACAATTTTGTAAATTTCAGCGAGGCGACAGCCAATCAGGGCGGAGGACAGCTCTAACTTTGACATAAAGGCCAACGACCAAACTCCCATCATGCATGCTGTTTGGTAGATAGACCCACGATGGATGATTTCAGAGACTTGGTAGCTAGATTTATGGCCAAGTCTAAACGACAGGATACTTCCTTCCTCCCCCCTCTGTCTGTCTCTCTCTCTCCCTCCTTCCTTACTCCCCCCTCTGTCTCTCTCTCTCCCCCTCCTTCCTACCTTCCTTCCTCCCCCCTCTGTCTGCCTCTCTCTCTCCCCCTCCTTCCTACCTTCCTTCCTCCCCCCTCTGTCTGTCTGTCTGTCTCTCTCTCTGCCTCCTTCCTTCCTTCCTCCCCCCTCTGTCTGTCTGTCTGTCTGTCTCTCTCTCTGCCTCCTTCCTTCCTTCCTCCCCCCTCTGTCTGTCTGTCTGTCTCTCTCTCTGCCTCCTTCCTTCCTCCCCCCTCTGTCTGTCTGTCTGTCTCTCTCTCTCTCCCTCCTTCCTTCCTTCCTCCCCCCTCTGTCTGTCTGTCTGTCTGTCTCTCTCTCTCCCTCTTTCCTTCCTTCCTCCCCCCTCTGTCTGTCTGTCTCTTTCTCTCCCCCTCCTTCCTACCTTCCTTTCTCCCCCTCTGTCTCTCTCTCTCTCCCTCCTTCCTTCCTTACCTTCCTCACCCGCTTCAGCCTCCTCCAGTTCAGCTTTCTTCAGTCTTTCCTGCATCACCACACGTTTAGCCAGATCAGCAAAGCCCCGACTTCGGGGGGCAGGAGAGGACGAGGGGGCTCGGGTGGTGGAGGGGGCCGCAAAGCCCCAACGTCGGGGGGCAGGAGAGGTGGATGGGGTAGAGGTAGAGGCAGCGGGTGAATGAACGGATGGTTTTGGGGTGATGGGGAGAGGAGAAGAAGGAGAGGAAGCTGATGAAGGGATGGAGTGAGGAGGAGAGGAAGTGGGAGGTGAAGGTGAACGAGAGACTGACGATGGGATGAATTCGGGGGAGTCTGAGGGAGTCGAGGTGAGGGAGGGTTGGGATGCACGGGGGAGGGGGCTAGGGGAGGGAGGTGAGGCAGTGTCGGGGGTAGAGGGAGACCGCTGTGGGATGCGGGGGGTGGAAGGGGGGAGTGGGGAGGGAGGAGGAGGGAGATCCATGTCCATCTCACCTGTAATGACAAGAGAAGATAAGAGATGTTAAGATGATGTTGTAGTCATTACAGGACATGGGACAGATGGTGTTGTAGTCATTACAGGACATGGGACAGATGGTGTTGTAGTCATTACAGGACATGGACAGATGATGTTGTAGTCATTACAGGACAGATGATGTTGTAGTCATTACAGGGCATGGACAGATGATGTTGTAGTCATTACAGGACATGGACAGATGATGTTGTAGTCATTACAGGACATGGGACAGATGATGTTGTAGTCATTACAGGGCATGGACAGATGATGTTGTAGTCATTACAGGACATGGACAGATGATGTTGTAGTCATTACAGGACAGATGATGTTGTAGGAGATACGGAGGGAGGTCATCTATCTCAACGTCATTTCCGGTCACGACTTGCAGACTTGTTTTTGAGTTGCTGTGCGTTTTGTTGCCAACCTGTTTTGCTACCTGACAAATTTACGGTTTTTACTTTTTAATTAGCGTTTATATTTTTGTTTTTTCCTACTCAACTTTTTCACTCCGGACGCTTTATCTGGACACGATTCGTCAGGACCTCCAACAGCCGAAGCTAAGTAGTAACATTAACATGATGCCTTCTAATTGCAGTCGCTGTACTCGCCTTACGGCGAGGATAGCTGTGCTACAAGCCCAGCTTCAGACGCAATCGCTAGGCAAGGGTAATTTCAGTGTAGGAAAGGATGAGACCGCGTCTCTGCCACCAGTAAGTACAGATAGTAGTATAAATCCCCTGGCACAGTCCCCGCAGCCGGACAACTTTCTCACGGTTTCTGGAAGGAAATGCTGTAGGAACGCTCAACCGGTGTCGCTCATTCAGCCGACAGAAACTTTCAACCGGTTTTCCCCATTAAGCAGCGGGTCGGAGTCAGAGGCCGAGTCTTCTCTGGTCTCTACTCCTCCCGTTACGGGGTCTGAGACGCCGAAGCTTCCCACCATTAGCTCTGACAAATTGAAAACTCTAGTCATTGGCGACTCCATTACCCGCAGTATTAGACTTGAGAATCATCCAGCGATCATACACTGTTTACCGGGGGGCAGGGCTACCGACGTTAAGGCTAATCTGAAGATGGTGCTGGCTAAAGCTAAAACTGGCGAGTGTAGAGAGTATAGAGATATTGTTATCCACGTCGGCACCAACGATGTTAGGATGAAACAGTCAGAGATCACCAAGCGCAACATAGCTTCTGCGTGTAAATCAGCTAGAAAGATGTGTCGGCATCGAGTAATTGTCTCTGGCCCCCTCCCAGTTAGGGGGAGTGATGAGCTCTACAGCAGAGTCTCACAACTCAATCGCTGGTTGAAAACTGTTTTCTGCCCCTCCCAAAAGATAGAATTTGTAGATAATTGGCCCTCTTTCTGGGACTCGCCCACAAACAGGACCAAGCCTGACCTGCTGAGGAGTGACGGACTCCATCCTAGCTGGAGGGGTGCTCTCATTTTATCTACCAACATAGACAGGGCTCTAACTCCTCTAGCTCCACAATGAAATAGGGTGCAGGCCAGGCAGCAGGCTGTTAGCCAGCCTGCCAGCATAGTGGAGTCTGCCACTAGCACAGTCAGTGTAGTCAGCTCAGCTATCCCCATTGAGACCGTGTCTGTGCCTCGACCTAGGTTGGGCAAAACTAAACATGGCGGTGTTCGCCTTAGAAATCTCACTAGGATAAAGACCACCTCCATTCCTGTCATTATTGAAAGAGATCATGATACCTCACATCTCAAAATAGGGCTACTTAATGTTAGATCCCTTACTTCAAAGGCAATTATAGTCAATGAACTAATCACTGATCATAATCTTGATGTGATTGGCCTGACTGAAACATGGCTTAAGCCTGATGAATTTACTGTGTTAAATGAGGCCTCACCTCCTGGCTACACTAGTGACCATATCCCCCGTGCATCCCGCAAAGGCGGAGGTGTTGCTAACATTTACGATAGCAAATTTCAATTTACAAAAAAAAAAATGACGTTTTCGTCTTTTGAGCTTCTAGTCATGAAATCTATGCAGCCTACTCAATCACTTTTTATAGCTACTGTTTACAGGCCTCCTGGGCCATATACAGCGTTCCTCACTGAGTTCCCTGAATTCCTATCGGACCTTGTAGTCATAGCGGATAATATTCTAATCTTTGGTGACTTTAATATTCACATGGAAAAGTCCACAGACCCACTCCAAAAGGCTTTCGGAGCCATCATCGACTCAGTGGGTTTTGTCCAACATGTCTCTGGACCCACTCACTGTCACAGTCATACGCTGGACCTAGTTTTGTCCCATGGAATAAATGTTGTGGATCTTAATGTTTTTCCTCATAATCCTGGACTATCGGACCACCATTTTATTACGTTTGCAATTGCAACAAATAATCTGCTCAGACCCCAACCAAGGAACATCAAAAGTCGTGCTATAAATTCACAGACAACACAAAGATTCCTTGATGTCCTTCCAGACTCCTTCTGCCTACCCAAGGACGCCAGAGGACAAAAATCAGTTAACCACCTAACTGAGGAACTCAACTTAACCTTGCGCAATACCCTAGATGCAGTTGCACCCCTAAAAACTAAAAACATTTCTCATAAGAAACTAGCTCCCTGGTACACAGAAAATACCCGAGCTCTGAAGCAAGCTTCCAGAAAATTGGAACGGAAATGGCGCCACACCAAACTGGAAGTCTTCCGACTAGCTTGGAAAGACAGTACTGTGCAGTACCGAAGAGCCCTTACTGCTGCTCGATCATCCTATTTTTCTAACTTAATTGAGGAAAATAAGAACAATCCGAAATTCCTTTTTGATACTGTCGCAAAGCTAACTAAAAAGCAGCATTCCCCAAGAGAGGATGACTTTCACTTTAGCAGTGATAAATTCATGAACTTCTTTGAGGAAAAGATTATGATTATTAGAAAGCAAATTACGGACTCTTCCTTAAATCTGCGTATTCCTTCAAAGCTCAGTTGTCCTGAGTCTGCACAACTCTGCCAGGACCTAGGATCAAGAGAGACACTCAAGTGTTTTAGTACTATATCTCTTGACACAATGATGAAAATAATCATGGCCTCTAAACCTTCAAGCTGCATACTGGACCCTATTCCAACTAAACTACTGAAAGAGCTGCTTCCTGTGCTTGGCCCTACTATGTTGAACATAATAAACGGCTCTCTATCCACCGGATGTGTACCAAACTCATTAAAAGTGGCAGTAATAAAGCCTCTCTTGAAAAAGCCAAACCTTGACCCAGAAAATATAAAAAACTATCGGCCTATATCGAATCTTCCATTCCTCTCAAAAATTTTAGAAAAGGCTGTTGCGCAACAACTCACTGCCTTCCTGAAGACAAACAATGTATACGAAATGCTTCAGTCTGGTTTTAGACCCCATCATAGCACTGAGACGGCACTTGTGAAGGTGGTAAATTACATTTTAATGGCATCGGACCGAGGCTCTGCATCTGTCCTCGTGCTCCTAGACCTTAGTGCTGCTTTTGATACCATCGATCACCACATTCTTTTGGAGAGATTGGAAACCCAAATTGGTCTACACGGACAAGTTCTGGCCTGGTTTAGATCTTATCTGTCGGAAAGATATCAGTTTGTCTCTGTGAATGGTCTGTCCTCTGACAAATCAACTGTAAATTTCGGTGTTCCTCAAGGTTCCGTTTTAGGACCACTTTTGTTTTCACTATATATTTTACCTCTTGGGGATGTTATTCGAAAACATAATGTTAACTTTCACTGCTATGCAGATGACACACAGCTGTACATTTCAATTAAACATGGTGAAGCCCCAAAATTGCCCTTGCTAGAAGAATGTGTTTCAGACATAAGGAAGTGGATGGCTGCAAACTTTCTACTTTTAAACTCGGACAAAACAGAGATGCTTGTTCTAGGTCCCAAGAAACAAAGAGATCTTCTGTTGAATCTGACAATTAATCTTAATGGTTGTACAGTCGTCTCAAATAAAACTGTGAAGGACCTCGGCGTTACTCTGGACCCTGATCTCTCTTTTGAAGAACATATCAAGACCATTTCAAGGACAGCTTTTTTCCATCTACGAAACATTGCAAAAATCAGGAACTTTCTGTCCAAAAATGATGCAGAAAAATTAATCCATGCTTTTGTCACTTCCAGGTTAGACTACTGCAATGCTCTACTTTCCGGCTACCCGGATAAAGCACTAAATAAACTTCAGTTAGTGCTAAATACGGCTGCTAGAATCCTGACTAGAACCAAAAAATTTGATCATATTACTCCAGTGCTAGCCTCTCTACACTGGCTTCCTGTCAAAGCAAGGGCTGATTTCAAGGTTTTACTGCTAACCTACAAAGCATTACATGGGCTTGCTCCTATCTATCTCTCTGATTTGGTCCTGCCGTACATACCTACACGTACGCTACGGTCACAAGACGCAGGCCTCCTAATTGTCCCTAGAATTTTTAAGCAAACAGCTGGAGGCAGGGCTTTCTCCTATAGAGCTCCATTTTTATGGAACGGTCTGCCTACCCATGTCAGAGACGCAAACTCGGTCTCAACCTTTAAGTCTCTACTGAAGACTCATCTCTTCAGTGGGTCATATGATTGAGTGTAGTCTGGCCCAGGAGTGGGAGGGTGAACGGAAAGGCTCTGGAGCAACGAACCACCCTTGCTGTCTCTGCCTGGCCGGTTCCCCTCTTTCCACTGGGATTCTCTGCCTCTAACCCTATTACAGGGGCTGAGTCACTGGCTTTACTGGGGCTCTCTCATGCCGTCCCTGGAGGAGGTGCGTCACCTGAGTGGGTTGAGTCACTGATGTGGTCATCCTGTCTGGGTTGGCGCCCCCCCCCCCTTAAGTTGTGCCGTGGCGGAGGACTTTGTGGGCTATACTCAGCCTTGTCTCAGGATGGTAAGTTGGTGGTTGAAGATATCCCTCTAGTGGTGTGGGGGCTGTGCTTTGGCAAAGTGGGTGGGGTTATATCCTTCCTGTTTGGCCCTGTCTGGGGGTGTCCTCGGAGTGGGCCACAGTGTCTCCTGACCCCTCCTGTCTCAGCCTCCAGTATTTATGCTGCAGTAGTTTATGTGTCGGGGGGCTAGGGTCAGTTTGTTATATCTGGAGTACTTCTCCTGTCCTATTCGGTGTCCTGTGTGAATCTAAGTGTGCGTTCTCTAATTCTCTCCTTCTCTCTTTCTCTCTCTCGGAGGACCTGAGCCCTAGGACCATGCCCCAGGACTACCTGACATGATGACTCCTTGCTGTCCCCAGTCCACCTGGCTGTGCTGCTGCTAGAGTTTCAACTGTTCTGCCTTATTATTATTCGACCATGCTGATCATTTATGAACATTTGAACATCTTGGCCATGTTCTGTTATAATCTCCACCCGGCACAGCCAGAAGAGGACTGGCCATCCCACATATGCTCTCTCTAATTCTCTCTTTCTTTCTCTCTCTCGGAGGACCTGAGCCCTAGGACCATGCCCCAGGAATACCTGACATGATGACTCCTTGCTGTCCCCAGTCCACCTGACTGTGCTGCTGCTCCAGTTTCAACTATTCTGCCTTATTATTATTCGACCATGCTGGTCATTTATGAACATTTGAACATCTTGACCATGTTTTGTTATAATCTCCACCCGGCACAGCCAGAAGAGGACTGGCCACCCCACATAGCCTGGTTCCTCTCTAGGTTTCTTCCTAGGTTTTGGCCTTTCTAGGGAGTTTTTCCTAGCCACCGTGCTTCTTCACCTGCATTGCTTGCTGTTTGGGGTTTTTAGGCTGGGTTTCTGTACAGCACTTTGAGATATCAGCTGATGTACGAAGGGCTATATAAAATAAATTTGATTTGATTTGATTTAGTCATTACAGGACATGGGACAGACGATGTAGTCATTACAGGACAGATGATGTTGTAGTCATTACAGGACATGGACAGATGATGTTGTAGTTGATACAGGACATGGGACAAATGGTTTTGTAGTCATTACAGGACATGGGACAGATGATGTTGTAGTCATTACAGGACATGGACAGATGGTGTTGTAGTCATTACATGACATAGGACAGACGATGTTGTAGTCATTACAGGACAGATGATGTTGTAGTCATTACAGGACATGGGAAGATGATGTTGTAGTCATTACAGGACATGGGCAGATGATGTTGTAGTCATTACAGGACAGATGTTGTAGTCATTACAGGGCATGGGACAGATGATGCTGTAGTCATTACAGGACATGGGCAGATGATGTTGTAGTCATTACAGGACAGATGGTGTTGTAGTCATTACAGGACATGGGACATATGATGTAGTCATTACAGGACAGATGATGTTGTAGTCATTACAGGACAGATGATGTTGTAGTCATTACAGGGCATGGGACATATGATGTAGTAGTCATTACAGGACAGATGATGTTGTAGTCATTACAGGACATGGGCAGATGATGTTGTAGTCATTACAGGGCATGGGACATAATTTTTTTTTTTTTTTTTACCTTTATTTAACTCGGCAAGTCAGTTAAGAACAAATTCTTATTTTCAATGACGGCCTAGGAACAGTGGGTTAACTGCCTGTTCAGGGGCAGAATGACAGATTCGTACCTTGTCAGCTCGGGGGTTTGAACTTGCAACCTTCCGGTTACTAGTCCAACGCTCTAACCACTAGGCTACCCTGCCGCCCCATATGATGTAGTAGTCCTTACAGGACAGATGATGTTGTAGTCATTACAGGACAGATGGTGTTGTAGTCATTACAGGACAGATGGTGTTGTAGTCATCACAGGACAGATGATGTTGTAGTCATTACAGGACAGATGATGTTGTAGTCCTTACAGGACAGATGATGTTGTAGTCATTACAGGACAGATGGTGTTGTAGTCATCACAGGACAGATGGTGTTGTAGTCATCACAGGACAGATGATGTTGTAGTCATTACAGGACAGATGATGTTGTAGTCATTACAGGACAGATGATGTTGTAGTCATTACAGGACAGATGGTGTTGTAGTCATTACAGGACAGATGGTGTTGTAGTCATCACAGGACAGATGATGTTGTAGTCATTACAGGACAGATGATGTTGTAGTCATTACAGGGCATGGACAGATGATGTTGTAGTCATTACAGGACAGATGGTGTTGTAGTCATTACAGGACAGATGATGTTGTAGTCATTACAGAACATGGGACAGATGGTGTTGTAGTCATTACAGGACATGGGCAGATGATGTTGTAGTCATTACAGGACAGATGGTGTTGTAGTCATCACAGGACATGGGACAGATGATGTTGTAGTCATTACAGGACATGGACAGATGATGTTGTAGTCATTACAGGACAGATGATGTTGTAGTCATTACAGGGCATGGACAGATGATGTTGTAGTCATTACAGGACAGATGGTGTTGTAGTCATTACAGGACAGATGATGTTGTAGTCATTACAGGGCATGGGACATATGATGTTGTAGTCATCACAGGACAGATGGTGTTGTAGTCATTACAGGGCATGGACAGATGATGTTGTAGTCATTACAGGACATGGGACAGATGGTGTTGTAGTCATTACAGGACAGATGATGTTGTAGTCATTACAGGACAGATGATGTTGTAGTCATTACAGGGCATGGACAGATGATGTTGTAGTCATTACAGGACAGATGAGGTTGTAGTCATTACAGGACATGGGACAGATGGTGTTGTAGTCATTACAGGACATGGACAGATGGTGTTGTAGTCATTACAGGACATGGACAGATGGTGTTGTAGTCATTACAGGACATAGACAGATGATGTTGTAGTCATTACAGGACAGATGAGGTTGTAGTCATTACAGGACATAGACAGATGATGTTGTAGTCATTACAGGACAGATGAGGTTGTAGTCATTACAGGACATGGAAAGGAAAGTAAAGTTCAAAATCTTCCTGCTGTGCTACAGATGCCGTATCTTAATTTGATCATCCTGTTGTTTCAGGAATTTTCAGGCATAGCAATGCAAACATGTAGTGTATTCGAGGTTTAAAAAGACTTCTAAAGTTTGTCATTTCCACTTAAAATTTAGGGCAGGGTTTTTTGGCCGGGGAGCTTTTCCTTGGCTCATTGAGCTCTAGCGACTCCTTGTGGCGGGCCGAGGGCCTGCAAGCTGACTTCAGTGGTCAGTCGAACGGTGTATCCACAGACACATTGGTGCGGCTGGCTTCCGGGTTACGCGAGCAGTGTGTTAAGAAGCAGTGTGGCTTGCCGGGTCATGTTTCGGAGGAGGCATATCTTGAACTTCGCCTCTCCCGAGCCCGTTGGGCAGTTGCAGCGATGAAACATGATCATTACTAAAAATATTTAAAAAATACAAATATAAAAACGCCCATTAATTATAATCCACATAACACATCACATCTTCCTGTTGCTGCAGGATTATTTGCCTGCTGTGTGAAACTGGCTCAAATTAAGATACGGCATCTGTATCATGAATTCGTCATTCTAATGCAGCTACTCTTTTTACCCTCCATGAGGTAGATCTGATATCATCACATATAGAATATGGAAATGGGATGGGAATTTTATCATTGGAAACATCGCATACACATCATGAGAGACAACGTGATGCTAACAAGTGTTGATTCTGCCTTAACAATGGCTGCCCATCGGTATGCTAGCAGACAAACCGACTGTTAGTTTCTCAAACAGCTCGCAGAAGAGTTAAATCAAACTATAGGCTACACAAGTAACATTCTAGCAATCGGATTAGGCTACAGCTGCTGCCGCAAACAATGAATCCGCTAACTCACCTGCCAGCGCAGGACATCGGGGATTTCCTATTGCTCTCTTCCGACATTCAAGTACTCCGGTCACCAACTAACTCCCAACTCTACTAAAGACGACAGTAGACCTGCTGTACGTCATTACGTCCAGCTGTTTTTATCGACACAAGATAGTTCAATGGAAACACACTGTGGCAGGCAATTGTCACATCTACTTTCTATGTAAACTTAGTATACGTCTACAAAATAAATCATTAACTCGTCCAGTGATTGTTTTATTTTATAGACAGTTACTAAGTTTGAATAGAAAGTAGATACGGCCTCTGCAGAAGTCAGGGCATTCATACTTCTTGCGTTTAGCGGACCAGAGCAGAGCTGTTGTGAAGGAAGTTGTCAAGAACGTGAGTTTGTGTTTATAAAGGACCTCTCGCCCTCACCTACTGTCAACGAATCATGTCAATGTGTAGCTAACTGAAGCTGGCTAACAGAAGATGGCTAACTGAAGCTGGCTAACTTTATTAAACCCTGAGTAGATATAGCTAGCTAACTGAAGCTGGCTAACTGAATCTGGCTAACTAAAGCTGGCTAGCTTTAATAAACCCTGAATAGATATAGCTGGCTAACAGAAGATGGCTAATTGAAGCTGGCTAGCTTTATTAAACCCTGAGTAGATCTAGCTGGCTAACTGAAGCTGGATAACTGAAGCTGGCTATCTTGATACAACCCTGACTAGATCTAGCTGGCTAACTGAAGCCGTCTAACTGAAGCTGGCTAGCTTTATTAAACCCTGACTAGATCTAGCTGGCTAACTGAAGCTGGCTAACTGTAGCTGGCTAGCTTTATTAAACCCTGACTAGATCTAGCTGGCTAACTGAAGCTGGCTAACTGTAGCTGGCTAGCTTTATTGAACCCTGACTAGATCTAGCTGGCTAACTGAAGCCGTCTAACTGAAGCTGGCTAGCTTTATTAAACCCTGACTAGATCTAGCTGGCTAACTGAAGCTGGCTAGCTTTATTAAACCCTGACTAGATCTAGCTGGCTAACTGAAGCTGGCTAACTGTAGCTGGCTAGCTTTATTTAACCCTGACTAGATCTAGCTGGCTAGTATATCCTACCTGGGGTTTTCTAACTGTTCCAGAAATAGCACACCTGATTCAACTAGTCCACTAGATACCAAACCCTTGACTAGATGGATTTTGAGCTGGTTCAGGACTACTAAAATGCATGAACTGGTGCTCGCCCCCAACAATGTTAGTGGAGGGGGTGACTAACGGAGAGTCTAAAACAGACAGAGAGAACGTCCCTTTCCCAAATGAACAGGTGAACCTGACAATGTCTTGGTCTAGTTCAGGGCTACAACTACATGGGGAAATGTCTGGGGTCCAGGAGAGGTTTGAGAACCACTGTCTTAGATATCTGATCATCTAACAGAGTCTCTTATGTCCTCTTCAAACACTGGGAACTCTGCACCAATAACAGGAAGGAAGCTAGGCCATACATTTACCAGCCCGCACCTCGCTCACCCTGGGCCAGTGGACTAACCCTACCCACCCTGGGCCAGAGGGCCAACCCACCCTACCCACCCTGGGCCAGTGAGTCAACCCACCCTACCCACCCTGGGCCAGTGAGCCAAACCACCCTGCCCACCCTGGGCCAGTGAGCCAACCCACCCTACCCACCCTGGGCCAGTGAGCCAACCCACCCTGCCCACCCTGGGCCAGTGAGCCAACCCACCCTACCCACCCTGGGCGAGAGGGCCAACCCACCCAACCCACCCTGGGCCAGAGGGCCAACCCACCCTGAGCCAGTGGACTAACCCACCCAACCCACCCTGGGCCAGTGGACCAACCCACCCAACCCACCCTGGGCCAGTGGACTAACCCTCCCTACCCACCCTGGGCCAGTGGACCAACCTACACTACCACCCTGGGCCAGTGAGCCAACCCACCCTACCCACCCTGGGCCAGTGAGCCAACCTACCCTACCCACCCTGGGCCAGAGGGCCAACCCACCCTGGGCCAGTGGACTAATTAACCCAAACCACCCTGGGCCAGTGGACTAACCCACCCAACCCACCCTAGGCCAGAGGGCCAACCCACCCTACCCACCCTGGGCCAGTGGACTAATTAA
Source organism: Oncorhynchus mykiss (assembly GCF_013265735.2). Lineage (NCBI taxonomy): Eukaryota > Metazoa > Chordata > Actinopteri > Salmoniformes > Salmonidae > Oncorhynchus > Oncorhynchus mykiss. Next base: position 85,193,257 of record NC_048574.1, read on the forward strand.
CCCAAACCACCCTGGGCCAGTGGACTAACCCACCCAACCCACCCTAGGCCAGAGGGCCAACCCACCCTACCCACCCTGGGCCAGTGGACCAGCCCACCCTACCCACCCTGGGCCAGTGGACCAGCCCATCCTACCCACCCTGGGCCAGAGGGCCAACCCACCCTACCCACCCTGGGCCAGAGGGTCAACCCACCCTGGGCCAGTGAGCCAACCCACCCTACCCACCCTGGGCCAGTGGACTAACCCACCCTGGGCCAGAGGGCCAACCCACCCTATCCACCCTGGGCCAGAGGGCCAACCCACCCTGGGCCAGAGGGCCAACCCACCCTACCCACCCTGGGCCAGAGGGCCAACCCACCCTACCCACCCTGGGCCAGAGGGCCAACCCTCCCAACCCACCCTGGGCCAGTGGACCAACCCGTGCCTAAAATATGCCCCCCCTCCCTGTGAGAGGAGTTGCAGTGACACACAGACAGGACCCCAAACTGTCCCCAGTTTAGATTATGTTAACTTTGAGGTTTTAAAAATAAAACCGTTACGAAATAAACGATCTAATTGTCAAAACAGCTGCTCTACAAATCCTGGACTGACACAGAATAACATTCACTATATACAACTATTCAATGCAAAGCAATAGGCTACCGCATTGGAAACCGTTCCACATAGACTAACTAAAACAAAACGTTTTAGGCTACTTTGGAATGTGGAATGGAATTATTTTTTGAAGCAGACAACGTGTGTTTTTAGATTGGTATTCTACTGCAAACATACGAAATAAAATAAAAACGCCTGTTGCGTTATTACAACATGCCTCATTTTCTGTCAATCTGGAATAGCGCAACGCGCAACGGGTACATCTTGTCAGCTCATGCCACCTAAATTAATCTTTTTTTTTTTTTTTTTAAACAAGTAGCCCAAAGGAAAAGTGACTTACTCATGGTCCGAACGAACAGTTTTACTCAAGACATAAAATGAAGTAAGCTTCTTCTCAGGTCAAAAGTTTGGATAGAAGTCGTCGCAGCGGATCCATGTCACTCTCAACAGCCTACGTCGCGAAAGAAGAGATGGGAGCTCCGACAGTTGAGTCTTGACGTGCATCCATTGGCCAAGGGGCATAAAGATGACGCCCGCATGTACTCACCACAAATCAGGGCCGGCATAATGTAGGGGCTTACCGGGACTGAAGCCCCGGGGCCCCCTGGCCTGTGGGACGTCCAAAGGACAGCAAAAAAATAAATGAAATATATACAGTATTTATTATGCATGTAGCATATATACACTACTGGTCAAAAGTTTTAGAACACCTACTCATTCAAAGGTTTTTCTTTATTTTTTTTTACTATTTTCTACATTGTAGAATAATAGTGAAGACATCACAACTATGAAATAACACATATGGAATCATGTAGTAACCAAAAAAAGTGTTAAACAAATCAAAATATATTTTATATTTGAGATTCTTCAAATAGCTACCCTTTGCCTTGATGACAGCTTTGCAAAATAAAATATATACTGTATATATTATGTATGTAGTATATATATATATATATATATATATAACATATATATATATATATATATATATATACACACACACACACACACACACACACACACACACGTGTTTTACTGCATCGGCCAACCACAGAAGGACTCAGGAGGCCACTCTCAATGAGTGTAAGCAGCCTAATCATCAGATGGGGGAGGAGACGAGGTAGAGGACTCACATTGGTAACTGGGTGATTTACATTATTTTTTTAAATGGCTACCTCATTTCTGTACCCCCACACATAGAATAATCTGTCAGGTCCCTCAGTCGAGCAGTGAATTTCAAACGAAGATTCAACCACAAAGACCAGGGAGGTTTTCCAATGGCTCGCTAAGAAGGAGTACAGTATAATGATACTGCGGATGATGTGTTAAACCCGCCCAGTCGTTCATCTGAACTGAGCTGCAGGAGAGGAAGGAAACTGCTCGGGGACGTCACCATGAGGCCATTTGTCACGTTGGTATTGAGGATCGGGAGACGGGCGCAGGAACGCGTAATAGGAGTTTTTATTTCTCTACCCAAATTACATGTAAAAGGCACGGGGATGAAGACCAAACAAACACGTACACATAAAGAACAGGGTTGAACCCCAAAAGAAAAGAGCGAGGAGTTTTTTTCTTTGTGGAAATTAATATTTGTGTCATTCTCAAAACGTTTGGCTACGACTGTACAGTTATGTAAAGCTCTTATGAGACTCAAGAGCTGTAATGACTCTTAGAGACTTACCCAAGAAGCCAGCTGTAATGACTTAGAGACTTACCCAAGAAGTCTCCCAGCTGTAATGACTCTTAGAGACTTACCCAAGAAGACCCCCAGCTGTAATGACTCTTAGAGACTTACCCAAGAAGACTCCCAGCTGTAATGACTCTAAGAGACTTACCCAATAAGACTCCCAGCTCTTAGAGACTTACCCAAGAAGACTCCCAGCTGTAATGACTCTTAGAGACTTACCCAAGAAGACCCCCAGCTGTAATGACTTAGAGACTTACCCAAGAAGACTCCCAGCTGTAATGACTCTTAGAGACTTACCAGAGAAGACTCCCAGCTGTAATGACTCTTAGAGACTTACCCGAGAAGACTCCCAGCTGTAATGACTCTAAGAGACTTACCCAAGAAGACTCCCAGCTGTAATGACTCTAAGAGACTTACCCAATAAGACTCCCAGCTCTTAGAGACTTACCCGAGAAGACTCCCAGCTGTAATGCCTCTTAGAGACTTACCCGAGAAGACTCCCAGCTGTAATGACTCTTAGAGACTTACCCGAGAAGACTCCCAGCTGTAATGACTCTTAGAGACTTACCCAAGAAGACTCCCAGCTGTAATGGCTGCTAAATGTGTTTCTAACATGTATTGACTCAGGGGTAAAAAATAAAATAAATTGCTATCTAGAACCTTTAATTAAGGGCTCTCCTCCTCGGTTGTCCTCCACAGGAGATCCTTTTGAATAACCCATTTTGGTTCCATTTAGAACCATTTTTGGTTCCATTTAGAACCCTTTCTATAGAGGGTTCTACATGGAACCAAAAAGGGTTATATCTGGAACCCAAACGGGTTCTACATGGAACCAAAAAGGGTTCTACTGTCACGCCCTGACCTTAGAGAGCCGTTTTATTTCTCTATTTGGTTAGGCCAGGGTGTGACTAGGGTGGGCATTCTAGTTTATTTATTTCTATGTTTTCTGTTTCTATGTTTTGGCCGGGTATGGTTCTCAATCAGACACAGCTGTGTATTGTTGTCTCTGATTGGGAATCATACTTAGGCAGCCTGTTTTTTCCACCGTAGTTGTAGGCAGTTGACTTTGTTAGTGGCCTGTATAGCCCTAGTAAGCGTCGTCTTGTTTTTGTTGGCGACATTCAAAATAAAAAGAGTTAAAAGAGTACGCTCACCATGCTGCACCTTGGTCCGGTCATTTCCCTGACGACGGTCGTGACAACTCCTATGGGAACCCCTTCTGAACCCTGTTTACTAAGAGTGCATTTATCTAATCAAGGTATATTAGTATTTTATTGTCGTTCATCTTTCAATTTGTTTTTGTTTAATTTTTCTTCCACTTTGACGTTACAGAGTATTTTGTATAGACCGTTGACAAAAAATATTACAATTAAATAAGTGTTTATCCTACTTTGTAACACAATTAAATGTGAATAAATCCCAGGAGGGTATAGACCTTCTGTAGACTGTATGTTTAGTGGACTTTACCAGATAGATGTTTTTCTTCGGTTTTAACTGTGCAGATTAGGAAACACACATATTCCTGTCTTGGCAGCAGCTAATTGGGATCCCTAATAAATACACACAAATACAAATTCCTGCCTTGGCAGCAGCTAATTGGGATACCTAATAAACACACATAACATGTAAATAGAACACATGAACCTGTAAATAGAACACATTAAATGTAAATAGAACACATGAACCTGTAAATAGAACACATTAAATGTGTACACACACACACACACACACACACACAAGACAGAGCGTTTAGAAATCTGTTTTGTCCATTCCAGATGTGGGTCACTAGTTAATCCCTGGATGTTTTGATGTCAGCCTATCAACAGCCATTCTATTAGAGAGAGGGGTGAGAGGGGGGACGGAGGGGGCGATTCAGGGAGAAAGAGAGACTGAGAGAGTTTGATAGAGGGAGGGGGACAAAGGGGGGTAAAGAGAGTGGAAGAGAGAGGGGTGAGAGGGGGAAGGAGGGGGCAATTCAGGGAGAAAGAGAGAGGTGGGAGAGGGGGGAAGGAGGGGGAGATTCAGGGAGAAAGAGAGAGGGGTGAGAGGGGGGAAGGAGGGGGAGATTCAGGGAGAAAGAGAGAGGGGTGAGAGGGGGGAAGGAGGAGAGATTCAGAGAGAAAGAGTGTGGTGAGAGGGGGGAAGGAGGGGGAGATTCAGGGAGAAAGAGAGAGGGGGGAAGGAGGGGGAGATTCAGAGAGAAAGAGAGACAAAGTTTGATAGAGGGAGGGGTAAAAAGGGGGATAAAGAGAGTGGAAGAGAGAGGGGAGAGAGGGGGGAAGGAGGGGGAGATTCAGTGAGAAAGAGATACAGAGAGGGAGAAAGGAGAGAAGGAGGTGGGGTTGTCTGCAGAACTCATTCTCTCTACATCTCTCTCTCCCCCCTCTTTCTCCCCCCCTCTCTCTCTCTGCCCCCGTGGCTCCGATAGAAACTAGAGCACTACATCATCATCATCATCATCGTCCTCTCCTCGAGACACGCATCAAAGTTCACGTCGCACCGAAACACAGGTGCTTTGCAGCGCGAGACCGTCGATAACGGAGTAAAAAGACTGTCCCATTTAACCGATCTAATCTCAAACATTTTTACATCAACAGTTGTTGTTATTAATGTGAGTAGATAGGCTACAGATACCCGGTCGTTATCATGTCTGACTGCAGGAGGCAGTGGAACCGGGAGAACGAGCTGCCGGTCTACCTGGCAGGAACGATTACAACCGGGCCGAACCAACGGAAATCCTACGGGATGTTTTCCTCGGTGGATGGCGCCTGCGACAGCAAGACTGTAGACTGTGATAACTTTTCCGCGGGGAGGAGAGGAACCAGGACTCCCAGGAGCGACAGCCGAGACAGGCTCCTTGACCACACCGATGGCGACGTTCCTGAGACGGCAAGTGAGGCCAGTGAGGTCCGGGCTGTCGGTTCTCAGGTCAGCTCACCCGGGGAGAGAGAGGATGTGAGGCCGGGTGTGGAGATTGAGTACCCGGCAGGGAGGCAGTGTCACTCCGGTCAGAAGAATGGAAAGGTAGGTGAAAACTGAATTTTTTTTCTCGCCCATGTTTATGTTGATTAAAAGTAGGGCAGATCGCTTGTGGATGCTACATTTCCAGTTGTAGCTTACTCTGTTCTGCAGTGCAGTGACGTCAGCTAGGCTGTTCCTAAAATAGGCTACGCAGATCTCTCTAGGCTGTCCACATCACCTGAACCGGTGACGGCCAGGTAGGCTATTAGGCTACGTGTGGTGATGAATTGAACAGCGCCGTTTTGACAGCTATCCCAGCTTCTGTCACACACACCACACACACACACACACACACACACACACACACACACACACTGAACATCGCGGCTGCTCTGACTGCACTGCACGCGAAGACAAAGGAGGTCCTGCAGCTAGAGCGTTCCTTCCGCCTCTGAGTTCACTGGCTGCGGGAAAAGAGAGAGAGAGAGAGCTAGCATGTCCGGTACTGACCACCAGGGGAATGGTATTCCCCACCTTCCGGTAAGACTCCCACCTGGCGGGGCTGGCAGCCGGACGGGCTGGCTGGCTGTCTAGCGCGGAATAGCCATTGTTTTCGGTCAATAGGCGAACAAACGGCGCTGTCCATTTCAGCACCACATACCTAGTCTAACTTGTCGCCGCTGGAGGTTCCTTGGTAGAATATAGACTTACAAAAAGGAGATCGTTTCTGTTTATTATATTCTGAAAACAATGATTGTAGCCCAGACTAAAGGCACGTTGAGGTTGTCAAGGGCGACAGGGCGGTACTGCCGCTGCTACCGAGCTGCAGCCTCGGTTAGATAAATCCCCTGCTCCTGATACCGTTGGCGGGGATTAAAATCTTAGTGTCGCCGGATGATAGGCAAGCAGTTTGAGTAGAAGGCCTGTGTGATGTCTGCCCTGGCCCAGTGTCCCCCGTGTCAGCCAGCCAGGCGGCATAATGATACCACCCCAATCGCGGAGATCATTTTTGTTACCATTTCTGCCGCGACGTGTCAAGTCAATGCGTCTGTTCTCTGCCCTGCTCTCTATCTGACATGGTTGAGTTGTTATCAGGGATTTACACTGAGTGACAATCCGACGTTGTATGTTGTGCTGCAGGTTGGAAAGAGTAAGACAATAGTCTGGACTCTGGGAGAGAGAGAGAAAGAGACATAAATAGAGAGAGAGACAGAGGTAGAGAGTGTGAGAGAGAGAGAGAGAGGGAGAGAGACAGAGGTAGAGAGAAAGAGAGAGAGAGGTAGAGAGAAAGAGAGAGAGAGGTAGAGAGAAAGAGAGAGAGAGGTAGAGAAAGAGAGAGAGACAGAGGTAGAGAGAGAGACAGAGGTAGAGAGAGAGAGAGAGGTAGAGAGAGAGAGAGAGGTAGAGAAAGAGAGAGAGACAGCGGTAGAGAGAGAGAGAGAGACAGAGGGAGAGAGAGAGAGCAACAGGGAATACTGATTTGAGGTGTTCTTGTGAGAGAGAGATCTGTCTTGGGGATATTCTAGCCTAGTTGGTTCATTCAGAAAACATTCCATGCAGCTATTTAAATGGTGTAGAACGTTGTAAAACGTGTTTAAATGGTGTAGAACGTAGTAAAACGTGTTTAAATGGTGTAGAACGTTGTAAAACGTGTTTAAATGGTGTAAAACGTTGTAAAACGTGTTTAAATGGTGTAAAACGTTGAATTAAGCTAATTGTTTGAATATATGCACAGCTTTCAGGATTCTTGGTCATGTTTGGATATAGTGGCAGTGGTGGATAAAGTATCCAATTGTCATACTTGAGTAAAAATGCTACTTGAGTAAACATCTAATAGCATTTGGTTTTAAATTATAAATATACTTAAGTAGAAAAAGTAAAAGTATAAATCATTTCAAATTCCTTATATTAAGCCAACCAGAGGGCACCATTTTATTTTACATTTTACATTTAAAGATAGTAAAGGGTGAACACTCCAACACTCAGACATCATCATTTACAAACTAACGCATTTCTCTTTAGTGAGTCCTCCAGATCAGAGACAGTAGGGAGGACCAGGCCTAGCCTGGGTTGTACAATTATTTTTTTTGCAAGCAGAGAGACAGAGCTCCAAACAGTCGTATCTCCATGGTAACACTTCAACCAGTAGACGTTAGGCTACAGCATCGGGGAAGACAGACGGCTAGGTTGCCATGGAGACGTAACATCTTTCTCCCTGGGTAGGGCGCTATCTGTAGCTGTGTATCCTTGGTGACGGGAGATAGCAGAAGATCAGGACGTCCTTTTCAACAGAAAACACATCCTTCCTAGTAGCATCTGTTGTTGTAGTTGTTGTTTCAATAAGTTATTATCAAATATCTCCTAATATCATGACTGAAAACAGTCTCACTCTGTCTCTCTCTCTCCCCATCACTCCTCTCTTCCTCTCTCTCTCTCCTTCTCTCTTCTCTTCCCCTCTTTCTCTGTCTCTCTCCTCTCTTCCCCTCTATCACTCCCTCGCTCCTCTCTCTCTCTCTCTCTCTCACTCACTCTCTCTCGTCTCTCTTCCTCTCTATCTCTCTCTCCTCTCTCCCTGCTTCTCTCTCTCTCTCGTATCTCTTCCTCTCTATCTCTCTCTCCTCCCTGCCTCCCCCACGCCCCCTCCCCCTCTCCCTGCCTCCCCCATCCCCCCTCCCCTCCCCCATCCCCCATCTCCATCCCTCCCCCATCCCCCTCCCCCCTCCCCCCTCTCCCTGCCTCCCCCTCCCCCTCCCCCTCCCCCCTCCCCCTCTCCATCCCCCCTCCCCCCTCTCCCTGCCTCCTCCATCCCCCCTCCCCATCTCCATCCTCCCTCCCCCTCTCCATCCCCCGTCCCCCCTCTCCCTGCCTCCCCCATCCCCCCCTCCCCCTCTCCTCTCTCCTCCCTCTCTCCCTGCCTCCCCCACCCCCTCTCCCCCCTCCACCCTGTGTGCAGAGTGAGAGGTTGCTGATTAAAGGGGGTCGTGTGGTGAATGACGACCTGTCTCAGTATGCAGACGTCTATGTGGAAGATGGCCTTATAAAGTAAGTACATGGGAGAATCTCAAAACGCATTTCCTTGATTCCTTCCTCTATCCTCGCCTCCTCCTCTCATTTCTCCTAACCCTCTTCACTCTCTCCCCTTACCTTCCCCCATCCCCCTCCTCACTCCCCCTACCACCCCTCAAACCTCTCATCTCTCCTAACCCTCTTCTCTCTCCCCCGTTACCTCCCCCCATCCCCCTCCTCACTCCCCCTACCACCCCTCAAACCTCTCATCTCTCCTAACCCTCTTCCCTCTCTCCCCTTACCTCCCCCATACCCCTCCTCACTCCTTCTGCCACCCCTCAAACCTCTCATCTCTCCTAACCCTGTCCCCCCCCCCCCCCCCCCCCCCCCCCTCTTCTCTATAGACAGGTGGGTGATAACCTGGAGGTACCTGATGATGTGAGGGTGCTGGAGGTTAATGGATGTCTGGTGATACCTGGAGGTATAGATGTGAACACCTGTCTGATGAAGCCTCACCTGGGCTGTTCACCTGTAGACGACTTCTACCTGGGCAGCAGGGCCGCGCTGGCCGGGGGCACCACCATGATCAGTGAGTGGACACACACACACACACTCACACTCACACTCACACTCACACTCACACTCACACTCACACTCACACTCACACTCACACTCACACTCACACACATACACACATACAAACAAGCACACGCACGCACGCACATGCACATACACACACACACATACACACATAAACATGCACACACACACACACACACACACACACACATACAAACACACACACACACACACACCCATACACACACACCCATACACACACACACACACACACACACACACACATACACACATAAACATGCACACACAAATACACACATTCCCACATTATATTTATGTCTAATGAGCGCCCCCTGCTGCACTCTGGGATAAAGTTGAAACTCTAACTTTTAACATCTGACCCCTGACCCCCCCCCCCCCCCCCCCCCCCAGTTGACCATGTGACTCCTCAGCCGGGTGACAGCCTACTGGAAGCGTTTGAGCTCTGGCAGGAGTCAGCTGACAGGAAGTGTTGCTGTGACTACTCTCTGCACGTCGACCTGCCGCACTGGCACCCGGGGGTCAAGGATGAGCTGGAGGTTCTGGTGCAGGAGAAAGGTATTGATCACCTGATGGATTGATTTATCAGTTGATTGGTTTACTGGTCGCGTGTTTGGTTGGTTGGTGGGTTGAAAGGTCGGGTTATTGATCACCTGATCAGAAATTAAATTGGTCGATTGGTTTACTGGTCGGCTGTTTGGTTGGTTGGTGGGTTGAAAGGTTGGGTTATTGATCACCTGATCGATTGATTTGTTAGTTGATTGGTTTACTGGTTGCATGTTTGGTTGGTTGGTGGGTTGAAAGGTTGGCTTATTGATCACCTGATCAGAAAGTTAATTGGTCGATTGGTTTACTGGTCGCCTGTTTGGTTGGTTGGTGGGTTGAAAGGTTGGGTTATTGATCACCTGATCGATTGATTTGTTAGTTGATTGGTTTACTGGTTGCATGTTTGGTTGGTTGGTGGGTTGAAAGGTTGGGTTATTGATCACCTGATCGATTGATTTATTATTATTATTGATCACCTGATCTGAAAGTGAATTGGTCGATTGGTTTGTTGGGTGGGTTAATTGATTGGGTTGGTTGGTTCTGCTGCAGAAGAAAGGAAAGCTTATTGATCATCTTATTGACCTAATCGGTTGATTGGATCAGTGTCTTCTGTCTTGTCTTCTGTTCTCTCTCTTCCCTCCCTCCCTCCCTCCCTCCCTCCCTCCCTCCCTCCCTCCCTCCCTCCCTCCCTCTCTGTCTCCCTCTCTGTCTCCCTCTCTGTCTCCCTCCCTCTCTGTCTCCCTCCCTCCCTCACTCTCTGTCTCCCACCCCCTCCTCCCTCTCTCTCCCCTTCCTTTTGATGGCATAGAATGCCCTTCTTGCCTTGTCTCTCAGATCTTTCACAGCTTTGTGGAAGTTACCTGTGGCGCTGATGTTTAGGCCAAGGTATGTATAGTTTTTTGTGTGCTCTAGGGCAACAGTGTGTAGATGGAATTTGTGTTTGTGGTCCTGGTGACTGGACCTTTTTTGGAACACTATTATTTTTGTCTTACTGAGATTTACTGTCAGGGCCCAGGTCTGACAGAATCTGTGCAGAAGATCTAGGTGCTGCTGTAGGCCCTCCTTGGTTGGTGACAGAAGCACCAGATGATCAGCAAACAGTAGACATTTGACTTTGGATTCTAGTAGGGTGCAGACTTTTCTAGTGCCGGCGCCAATTCGTTGATATATATGTTGAAGAGGGTGGGGCTTAAGCTGCATCCCTGTCTCACCCCACTACCCTGTGTGAAGAAATGTGTTATCTGTCAATCTATCTATCTATCTATCTATCTATCTATCTATCTATCTCACACACACTCCCTCTCTCCCTCCATCCCTCCATCCCTCTCTCTCTCTCTCAGGGATCAACTCATTCCAGGTGTATATGTCCTATAAGGATTCGTTTCAGATGACTGATTCTCAGGTTGGTTTAATATCATATTGACATGTGTATTATAATGATATGCTGCACAATAGTAAATATAACTATTTATACTCTATGTGCAGTAATAATCATTATCTCTTTCCATCGCTATTCTCTCTCTACAATTTCTGTATTCTGCTCTCTTCTCTCTCTCCCCTTCTCTCTTTCCTCCCTCCCTCGCTCCTTGCTCTCCCATTCTCCCCCCCTCTCATTATCTTTGCTTTCCTCTCACCTTCCTATCTCTCTCTCTCTCTCTCTCCTTCCCTCTCTCTATCTATCTCTCTCCCTCTCTCTCTCCTTCCCTCTCTCTCTCTCTCTCTCTCTCTCTCTCTCTCTCTCTCTCTCTCTCTAATAGTTGTATGAGGTGTTCTCCTTCCTGAAGGAGTTGGGGGCTGTGGTGATGCTGCATGCTGAGAACGGAGACCTCATTGCTCAGGTACCCAGTCCTACAGTCATAACCCCATTATAACCCAGTCATAACCCCATTATAACCCAGTCATAACCCCATTATAACCCAGGCATAACCCCATTATAACCCAGTCATAACCCCATTATAACCCAGGCATAACCCCATTATAACCCAGTCCTACAGTCATAACCCCATTATAACCCAGTCATAACCCCATTATAACCCAGTCATAACCCCATTATAACCCAGTTATAAACCCATTATAACCCAGTCCTACAGTCATAACCCCATTATAACCCAGTTATAAACCCATTATAACCCAGTCCTACAGTCATAAACCCATTATAACCCAGTCAAAACCCCATTATAACCCAGTCATAACCCCATTATAACCCAGGCATAACCCCATTATAACCCAGTCATAACCCCATTATAACCCAGTCATAACCCCATTATAACCCAATCAGAACCCCATTATAACCCAGTCATAACCCCATTATAACCCAGTCATAACCCCATTATAACCCAGTCATAACCCCATTATAACCCAGTCATAACCCCAGTATAACCCAGTCCTACAGTCATAACCCTATTATAACCCAGTCCTACAGCCATAACCCCATTATAACCCAGTCATAACCCCATTATAACCCAGTCATAACCCCATTATAAACCAGTCATAACCCCATTATAATCCAGTCATAACCCCATTATAACCCAGTCCTACAGTCAAAACCCCATTATAACCCAGTCCTACAGCCATAACCCCATTATAACCCAGTCATAACCCCATTATAACCCAGTCATAACCCCATTATAACCCAGTCCTACAGTCATAACCCCATTATAACCCAGTCATAACCCCATTATAACCCAGTCATAACCCCATTATAACCCAGTCCTACAGTCATAACCCCATTATAACCCAGTCATAACCCCATTATAACCCAGTCATAACCCCATTATAACCCAGTCCTACAGTCATAACCCCATTATAACCCAGTCATAACCCCATTATAACCCAGTCCTACAGTCATAACCCCATTATAACCCAGTCATAACCCCATTATAACCCAGTCATAACCCCATTATAACCCAGTCCTACAGTCATAACCCCATTATAACCCAGTCATAACCCCATTATAACCCATTCCTACAGTCATAACCCCATTATAACCCAGTCATAACCCCATTTTAACCCAGTCCTACAGTCATAACCCCATTATAACCCAGTCCTACAGTCATAACCCCATTATAACCCAGTCATAACCCCATTATAACCCAGTCATAACCCCATTATAACCCAGTCCTACAGTCATAACCCCATTATAACCCAGTCCTACAGTCATAACCCCATTATACCCCAGTCCTACAGTCATAATCCCAATATAACCCAGCCATAACCCCATTATAACCCAGTCCAACAGTCATAACCCCATTATAACCCTGTCCTAACAGTCATAACCCCATTATAACCCATTCCTACAGTCATAACCACATTATAACCCAGTCATAACCCCATTATAACCCAGTCCAACAGTCATAACCCTATTATAACCCAGTCATAAACCCATTATCACCCAGTCCTACAGTCATAACCCCATTATACCCCAGTCCTACAGTCATAATCCCAATATAACCCAGCCATAACCCCATTATAACCCAGTCCAACAGTCATAACCCCATTATAACCCTGTCCTAACAGTCATAACCCCATTATAACCCATTCCTACAGTCATAACCACATTATAACCCAGTCATAACCCCATTATAACCCAGTCCAACAGTCATAACCCTATTATAACCCAGTCATAAACCCATTATAACCCAGTCCTACAGGCATAACCCCATTATAACCCAGTCCTACAGTCATAAACCGGGGGCGGCAGGGTAGCCTAGTGGTTAGAGCGTTGGACTAGTAACCGGAAGGTTGCAAGTTCAAACCCCCGAGCTGACAAGGTACAAATCTGTCGTTCTGCCCCTGAACAGGCAGTTAACCTGTTAACCCAGTCATTGAAAATAAGAATTTGTTCTTAACTGACTTCCCTAGTTAAATAAAGGTAAAAATAAAATAAAAAAATAAACCCATTATACCCCAGTCCTACAATCATAACCCCATTATAACCCAGTCATACAGTCATAACCCCATTATAACCCAGCCCTAAAGTCATAACCCCATTATAACCCAGTCATACAGGCATAACCCCATTATAACCCAGTCCTACAGTCATAACCCCATTATAACCCAGTCCTACAGTCATAACCCCATTATAACCCAGTCATAACCCATTATAACCCAGTCCAACAGTAATAACCCCATTATAACCCAGTCATACAGGCATAACCCCATTATAACCCAGTCCTACAGTCATAACCCCATTATAACCCAGTCATACCCATTATAACCCAGTCCAACAGTCATATCCCCATTATAACCCAGTCATACAGGCATAATCCCATTATAACCCAGTCATAACCCCATTATAACCCAGTCTTACAGCCATAACCCCATTATAACCCAGTCACAACCCCATTATAACCCAGTCATAACCCCATTATAACCCAGTCATAACCCTATTATAACCCAGGCATAAACCCATTATAACCCAGTCCTACAGTCATAACCCCATTATAACCCAGTCCAACAGTCATACCCCCAATATAACCCAGTCCAACAGTCATAACCCCATTATAACCCAGTCATACAGTCATAATAACCCCATTATAACCCAGTCATAACCCCATTATAACCCAGTCCAACAGTCATAACCCCATTATAACCCAGTCATACAGTCCTAACCCCATTATAACCCAGTCATAACCCCATTATAACCCAGTCCTACAGTCATAACCCCATTATAACCCAGTCATACAGTCCTAACCCCATTATAACCCAGTCATAACAACATTATAACCCAGTCCTACA